>NC_139991.1:13385515-13650515 GCF_964263955.1 Coregonus lavaretus | reverse complement strand
TAAGGTCATTGTCCTGCTGGAAGGTGAACCTCCGTCCCAGTCTCAAATCTCTGGAAGACTGAAACAGGTTTCCCTCAAGAATTTCCCTGTATTTAGCGCCATCCATCATTCCTTCAATTCTGACCAGTTTCCCAGTCCCTGCTGATGAAAAACATCCCCACAGCATGATGCTGCCACCACCATGCTTCACTGGGGATGGTTTTCTCGGGGTAATGAGAGGTGCTGGGTTTGCGCCAGACATAGCGTTTTCCTTGATGGCCAAAAAGCAACATTTTTGTCTCATCTGACCAGAGTACCTTCTTCCATATGTTTGGGGAGTCTCCCACATGCCTTTTGGCGAACACCAAACGTGTTTGCTTATTTTCTTCTTAAAGCAATGGCTTTTTTCTGGCCACTCTTCCGTAAAGCCCAGCTCTGTGGAGTGTACGGCTTAAAGTAGTCCTATGGACAGATACTCCAATCTCCGCTGTGGAGCTTTGCAGCTCCTTCAGGGTTATCTTTGGTCTCTTTGTTGCCTCTCTGATTAATGCCCTCCTTGCCTGGTCCGTGAGTTTTGGTGGGCGGCCCTCTCTTGGCAGGTTTATTGTGGTGCCATATTCTTTTTTTTAAATTATAATGGATTTAATGGTGCTCCGTGGGATGTTCAAAGTTTCTGATATTTTTTTATAACCCAACCCTGATCTGTAATTCTCCACAACTTTGTCCCTGACCTGTTTGGAGAGCTCCTTGGTCTTCATGGTGCCGCTTGCTTGGTGGTGCCCCTTGCTTAGTGGTGTTGCAGACTCTGGAGCCTTTCAGAACAGGTGTATATATACTGAGATCATGTGACAGATCATGTGACACTTGAATTCCACAAAGGTGGACTTTATTTAACTAATTACGTTACTTTTTAAGGTAATTGGTTGCACCAGATCTTATTTAGGGGCTTCATAGCAAAGGGGGTAAATACATATGCACACACCACTTTTCCGTTATGTATTTTTTAGAAGTTTTTGAAATAAGTTACTTTTTTCAATCCACTTCACCAATTTGGACTATTTTGTGTATGTCCATTACATGAAATCCAAATAAAAATCAATTTAAATTACAGGTTGTAATGCAACAAAATAGAAACAACGCCAAGGGGAATGAATACTTTTGCAAGGCACTATATGTGTTGTCTAGTGCATTTTCTTCTGAAAGGTGACTCCAAGAAATGTAGAAATGTTTTATTATTTTGCCATAAAGCTTGAGATAATAATATGCCATTTAGCAGACACTTTTCTCCAAAGCAACTTACAGTCATGCGTGCATAATTTTTTTGTGTATGGGTGGTCCCGGGGATCGAACCCACTACCTTGGCGTTACAAGCGCCGTGCTCTACCAGTTGAGCTACAGAGGACCTATGGGTCTTTGGGTTTCTTCGTTTTTTGGCTGGTGCTTCTTGTAAAGAGGACACATTGAGTATTTTGTGGGTTCAGCTTTATGCGCCACATGTTAGAATATGTCTCGATCTCTTGAATAGACTGCTGGAGTTTTTTTGCAGCAAGTTGAGGACATTTGGAGCTGTACCAGTAGCAGAGGTCGTCTGCAAACTTTGAGACTTGACCTATGGTGGGTGGAGGGTAATAGATGTCTGATATGTATAGCAGAAAGAGTAGTGGGCTTAGGACTGCCCCCTGTGGGACGCCTGCTTCATGAATAAATGGTGGGGATATTGCTGTGGAGACCTTTACTTTAATTGTGCGGTTATGGAGGAGCTGGTGATTATGTTTCTGATGGAAGGTGGTAGTTTAAGATTGGAGTCTTCAAGTTGATAGCACAACCCATTGTGCCACATCTTGTCAAATGCCTTTTCTATATCAAGGAAGACGTCCAGGGTAAGTTATTTTTTCTTGAAATTTCGGAGAATGTCCTCTGAAGACTTAGAATGTTATCGGTAGTTGATCTTGTTTTTCTAAAGCCAGCCTGATGGACTCCAAGAAGGCCCATTTCCTCAGTGTGGCTTCTCAGTCTTTGGGTGAGTACTCTCTCAAACAGCTTTCCAACATGACTGAGGAGGCTAATTGGTCTGTAGCTTGTGACGTTGTATGGGTCTTTACCGGGTTTGTGAATCACTGTAACAACTGCAGATTTCCAAGGTAGGGGAAACTGGCCGTGCATGAGACATGAGGTGAAGAGGTTAGAAAGCAGGTGCAGGTATACATCAAGTGCTTTGTTTGATGAGTGCACTGTCAATGTTGTCTTCCCCAGATGCTTTGTTTTTCATTTTTTTCAGATTAATCTTAGTTTCTTCGATAGTGACAGATCGGGTGAGAGGATGGTCTACTGGTGTCAGGTGTGAGGTAAATATTGTTTCCTGCATTTCTCTATCAACAATGTTTTTCCATTCTTTGTCAAAGAGAGGGTCATTGGGACAAGAGTGGACATTTTGTAGGTGGATTCTGAATAGTATTCCTTTTGTTTTGTTATCTTCTACGAGTTGGTCTTGGGACTTCAACACAGGTATGATAGTTGATTTTGTCTCCGTTACTGTTTTAGATTTTTTTGCCAGAAGGTCCGGGGTTGGTGTCTGTATTGAGCTGGTGGTAAAAGGCAATCCACTGTTTCTGTTTATGAAGGGTGAGTTGATGTCTAATATGATTCTGTAGCCAGTTAACTTCTTGTTCTGATAAAATCTCTCCGGACCTTTCTCTTCGGCTTGATGAGGCTGAGGATAATTTCTGTCTGTAATAAAGCCCTTTTGTGGGGAAAAACTCATTCTGATTGGCTGGGCCTGACTCCCAGGCCCACCCATGGCTACTCCCCAGCCCAGTCAAGTGAAATCCATAGATTAGTTCAATTGACTGATTTCCTAATATGAACTGTGACTCAATAAAATCATTGAAATTGATGCATGTTGCGTTTATAATTTTATTCAGTATAGATAGATAGATAGATAATATATATATATATATATATATATTCAGGCCAAACTCTAGTGGATTACGACGTATTAAGGCATCTTTAAAATGGTGAAATTATGGCATTTTATTTCCATGGCAATTTCCTATCATCCACTAGGGGCAACGTGATTACCATCTAGTAGGCGTCTGTAGGGTGTTAGTGATGGGTTTGAGAATGGGCTTAAACCGCAAGCTACGGCGCCGAGGTTTGCAGGTTCAAGCCCAGTTCTAGGCAATTGTTTTGAAATAATTTTGGTTTGAACCTTATCCCAAACCTCAACCCTTACCTTAACCACTCGGAATTAACACCTAAACTTAACCTTTGAGGTTAACACTATCCCAAACATTAAAGGTCCAATGCAGCCATTTTTATCTCAATATTAAATCATTTCTGGGTAACAATTAAGCACCTTACTGTGATTGTTTTCAATTAAAATGGTAAAAAAATATATTCAAAAATAGCTTCTTAGCAAAGCGCAATTTCTCAAGCAAGAATTTTGCTAGTAATGTCCTGGAGTGGTCTGAGTGGGGAGGGGAAAACTGAAAACAAGTTGTTATTGGCAGAGAGGTTTGGAACTCTCTTTCTTATCTGTCTATTAACTAATTTACAGTCCGTTGATGTCACTAGGCAGGCCAAAACTCCATCCCACCAAAGCAGGCTGACATTTCAGGCAGTCTTTTCAAACAGCTCTTATTCTAAAAGGGCATTATCATCATTTTCACAATTTCACAGTATTATTCCAACCTCATAGTGTGGAAATATATACAGTTGAAGTTGAAAGTTTACATACACTTAGGTTGGAGTCATTAAAACTCGTTTTTCAACCACTCCACACATTTTTTGTTAACAAACTATAGTTTTGGCAAATCGGTTAGGACATCTACTTTGTGCATGACACAAGTAATTTTTCAAACAATTGTTTACAGACAGATTATTTCACTTATAATTCACTGTATCACAATTCCAGTGGGTCAGAAGTTTACATACACTAAGTTGACTGTGCCTTTAAACAGCTTGGAAAATTCCAGAAAATGATGTCATGGCTTTAGAAGCTTCTGATAGGCTAATTGACATCATTTGAGTCAATTGGAGGTGTACCTCTGGATGTATTTCAAGGCCTACCTTGAAACTCAGTGCCTCTTTGCTTGACATCGTGGGAAAATCAAAAGAAATCAGCCAAGACCTCAGAAAAACAATTGAAGACCTCCACAAGTCTGGTTCATCCTTGGGAGCAATTTCCAAATGCCTGAAGGTTCCACGTTCATCTGTACAAACAATAGTATGCAAGTATAAACACTATGCAGCCGTCATACCGCTCAGGAAGGAGACGTGTTCTGTCTCCTAGAGATGAACGTACTTTGGTGCAAAAAGTGCAAATCAATCCCTAGTGAAGATGCTGGAGGAAATAGGTACAAAAGTATCTATATCCACAGTAAAACAAGTCCTATATTGACATAACCTGAAAGGCCGCTCAGCAAGGAAGAAGCCACTGCTTCAAAACCGCCATAAAAATGGCAGACTATGGTTTGCAACTGCACATGGGGACAAAGATCGTACTTTTTGGAGAAATATCCTCTGGTCTGATGAAACAAAAATATAACTGTTTGGCCATAATGACCATCGTTATGTTTGGAGGAAAAAGGGGGTAGGCTTGCAAGCCGAAGAACACCATCCCAACCGTGAAGCATGGGGGTGGGAGCATCATGCTGTGGGTGTGGTTTGCTTCAGGAGGGACTGGTAAGCTTAACAAAATAGATGGCATCATGAGGACGGACAATTATGTGGATATATTGAAGCAACATCTCAAGACATCAGTCAGGAAGTTAAAGCTTGGTCGCAAATGGGTCTTCCAAATGGACAATGACCCCAAACATACTTCCAAAGTTGTGGCAAAATGGCTTAAGGACAACAAAGTCAAGGTATTGGAGTGGCCATCACAAAGCCCTGACCTCAATCCTATAGAAAATGTGTGGGCAGAACTGAAAAAGCATGTGCGAGCAAGGAGGCCTACAAACCTGACTCAGTTACACCAGCTCTGTCAGGAGGAATGGGCCCAAATTCACCCAACTTATTGTGGAAAGCTTGTGGAAGGCTACCCGAAACTTTTGACCCAAGTTAAACAATTTAAAGGCAATGCTACCAAATACTAATTGAGTGTATGTAAACTTCTGACCCACTGGGAATGTGATGAAAGAAATAAAAGCTGAAATAAATAATTCTCTCTACTATTATTCTGACATTTCACATTCTTAAAATAAAGTGGTGATCCTAACTGACCTAAAACAGGGAATTTTTACTTGGATTAAATGTCAGGAATTGTGAAAACCTGAGTTTAAATGTATTTGGCTAAGGTGTATGTAAACTTCCGACTTCAACTGTAGTACATTCACATGATAGAAATGTTTGTGGCATACACAATTTCAAGGACTTGCAAATGAACTCACAATTGAGATAACTGAGCAATCTAAAACGATAATTACAGAGTGAGAAGAGGTTTAGTCACAACTGATTTGAGTTTGTTCCACAAATTGAATGCATATAAAAACGTTGAGTTATAATTACACAAACTGCTCACAGTTACAACAATTGCAAGTGCTATGCAACAATTAGGGACACTTATTGTAAAATGGTAAGCAAATTAAGGTTTTGGTAAAGCAATGATAGTATGCAATTTACTTTTTCATAAAAAACGTGACCTGGTTGTAATTACCCCTGCAGTTTACTGCCACTCTCAAGGTCAGAGTTCGACAGGGCCATTTCCATAAAGTCTGTTTAAAGGTGTTGGCAGCAGCCATCAGAAAAAAGCACATAAAGCTTTTTATGGGGATGCTTTACCCTAATTCCTCATTTCCTTTAATTAGGTTTCTGTAAAGACATACCTCTGCATGGGATGAGGAGTTTAGGAAAATGGGGCACCTCTAGGCTTCTAAAACGAGGACATTTTCATTTTATATTCATGGAAATATTATATGAGTTCTATTCATAATGCTGTGTACTGTTATTAGTGTGTGTGGGGGTATGTGCGTGACTGCGTTCCTTTGCATGTGTGTTTTGCTATTTCTTGTGATACCATTAAATAAAAAAAATCTAACCTGCGTATTTGCTTATTCAAATATCCCTACTTAAGCATGTACAGACAACAAGAAATCTCTCTCTTCTCTTTCTCAGGCTATCACCCTCCTTCTCTCTTTCTGTCTACAAGTGCAAATTCAGACATTCACACACAGGATCAAAAAACACTTGTTATCATCCAGTGGGATGTATTCCTCCCAGTATCTGAGTAATCCTCAAATGCCTTTGGGAAGAGGTACTGCTTATAGGCATTTCTCACAGAGCATGAGTTTCCCTGCTGTGTGCATATACTTCCTGTCAGTTCTCTAGCAGCCTGGTGACAATAAGCAGGAGATGTGGGGACTGCTATTGCACAGGCCTGCCTGACGCACACAAGCAAGCAGGTATTATCAACAAGGGCAATAACGCATTGTTAAGGTTTTAGCGTACTTTGTTACAAAATAACAAAACTAAGGGCATGAGAGGGCCAAACTGTTTGTTGTACATGCAAGGCAGGCCATGTATGGTTGGTCGCCTGCAGTTTAGTTTATAATAATTTAGCTGAACTGCAGTATAGCTCAGATCAGATCCAGAACTCACAGCCATGAGTCACACCCAGTCACACTCTCATTTGAGATCTCCCAGGCATGCATTTCAATATATTGCAATAAATTGGAATATTAATATTTCACATGCATGAAGAATCACTAATGAGTGGCTTTGTTAGATCGGTGGGCTGGTGGGAAAATAAACATGATTTTGTTCCTTTTAATAGACTATATTTTTTCTGGAGAAAGAAATAAAACAGGGTGAAGTTTGTGTTGTAGTTTTTTTTAATGATTCTACTTGGTATATAAAGGCCTGTTAAAAATGTGAAAATGAACCTACATGAAGCAGTTAAGTGATGTTATGCACAAAAATGTAGATGTATTATATTTTGTGCTAGCAGCTATTTTTTCAACTAATGGGAAAATCATCAACCATCATATTGTCATCATTCTTTGATGGACTTACAGCTGTGCAGTGGAGGCTGCTGAGGGGAGGCCGGCTCATAATAATGGCTGGAACAGAGTAAATGGAATGGTATTTGATACCATTCCACCTATTCCGCTCCAGCCATTACCACGAGCCGTCCTTCCCAATTAAGGTGCCACCAACCTCCTGTGCAGCTGTGGTAATTCTATATTTTATGATTTCAATACAGCTCAATAGCACCATTGTCACAGAGATGCTTTCTGTATTCAGATGAAAACAGCAAAGGGAAAGTACATTTACTCACCATATATTGATCCCAAGCAGGTAATTACATTGTCTGATCCAATAATCGTGTGTATTGATCATTACATGGTCTCTCCCAGTAGAATGGCAGGTGGCTTTGTCCCCTAGTTTGCAACAACAAGCCTTTTCTCATCAAGGAAAGGTCCCTTCAAGAACATCACCATGATACCTCTTCTCCTCATAACATTCCAATCAAAGATGTGTTGGAGTGATTTATTGAAGTACCCAGTACATGGATTTACTGCAGTTATATCATGCCATATGTGTGCACTTATAATATGATATAAGTATATTTAGAAATCCATATAATACATTTCAATACTATATTATTAGGGAACTCTATGGTGAAGCTGAACTGTTTCTGATTTCTCCTCTTCTTCCTCCAGCGACAGGCCAACATGACCCATCTCTCTTTCTTGATCCCTGCTTTAACAGCTGCTTCAAAAATATTGCACCACTCATTCGTCTTTATATTTTTCCTTTTCATCTGACCCTGTTAAGGGAAAGAGAGAGGCAAAATTGTTTGCTGTAAAAAGGATTGCTGGGCATTTCGATTCAGATCAGGTCATCAGATTATGGGCTGGTGAATTGGTCATCTGTGGCAAAAGCCATCAGCTATTGAAAGGCAATCAAATAAGTGTAAATCTGCCTCTGAATTGGGCCCAAACATGGACCTCCCTCTGATAGGTCATTTCACAACCTAGTGGGCTTGCTCATTTGAGGACCTGTTCAAAAATGAAATTTGAGAGAAACCACATTCTAACGTAACTAAAACCACAGATGAAATGACCCCTTCTCGTGTGGAGATATAGCTTCAGATAGGATTGCTTTAGGAACAAGGGTGTTTTGTGGTATCAGTTAAATGATTAATGAAATACTTATTATTAGTCATTATCTGTCTTTAATAGGTTTGCCCTGTAGGGTAAATCAAGCACACATCCTAAAAAGGCCTTGGGTGTAAAATTCCATCAGTAATTGATCTAGGAGCACAAGGCCTATAAAAACTATTCACAAACTAATTACCTCAACTAGTTTGTAATACAGCCTTTTTGATTGACACATTCCTTGACAGATGCAGGAGTTAAATATGTAAAAACATGATATTTTATAGACATGCACAGGTATTGAATGGGATTGCATCACTCAGAGTGCCATAGAGCCCACTGCATCACCTGAAGATAGAGAACAGTAGGCTGATATTCAAAGAGCAGAGACTGGTTCTGTTTAAGATCCAGAACATAAAATGGGGCCAGTAGTGAGGGGCACTGGGTGAGTAAATCAGTGTGACAGCTGATGAGTGAGACAGATGACATGGGTAGTTCCCCTTTAGATGTTAAAGGATTTGTTTTGTCAGAAACCCTCCGTTAGAAATCCCCCTTATCCAGCTTTTATCAGCTGGGGTCAGTCATGCTCTAATGGTGTTCTTACACATAAGCCCCTTGTTTATATGGATGTGGTCTGGCAGGTGGGGGAAGAAAAGTATGTTCACGAGAGGGCTGTAAACCAGGCACTGAGTATCTGCCACTGCGTATTTAAATGTGTGTGTGTGCGCATGTGTACAGCGTGTATATATGTGTGTACAGCGTGTGTCTGTGGATGCTATGGCCCACATTAGAGATGTGGCAAGGCCCTTCACAGCACATGAGCAGGGGAGCTGCTGACCGTAGGTTTAAACAGATTACAGTTGTCACCGACCGCCTCTCTCACTTAGTTTTCCTATCAGTGAGGGGAGTATGTGCAATCTGTGTGGTATTATGCTGCAGTGGTATCCTTCCTATTGTTGTAGAGGCAGTGGAATATATACAAACAGGCCTAAGGCAATGACAACACCTAGATGAATGTTAGACTGTTGCACACCACAGACATCCACATTAGACTTAGCAGGGAGTATATTCTCACTGCAGTCATGCATCTAGATTTCATGTCCAGCTTGAAATGTAGGTATGGATATCTACAGTATAATTACTTCCCTAAGAATGTGAGAAATGTGTTTTTATGGTAACATTTGCAGGAGGAGAGGAAAAATGCTAACCTTGGTGAAAATACGTTGATTATTTTTGAGTTGTGAAGACAATCCACTTTCTTTACTTGAAGAAATATTATGATTCTTTTTTTTCAGAAGCCAATGATCTCTATTTAAATTGTTTTCATATAAAAGAAGAGTCATTACAGATGTTTGTAAAAGTTCAACCTTTGTTGCCTCACCTAACCTAGTTTACAAAATGGCAGTTATTGATGAAACATCAGGCCAGAACTGTTAGATCAAAGCAGGGCTGTTCTTCTATGTTTAAAGTGCTGAGTGAGCTAATGGAGTAAAGCATTACAATGAGAGCTAAGATCTTCAACAATGGGTTCAGCATGAACCTTAACACACAATCAATTGATCCATGTATCACCAAAGCATATTAACTAGGCTGTCACTCGATTCTCATCTGCATTAAGAGATTTAGATCTAAATGTATTTTCATTTCATAGCTTATGGAGTCTGATTGAGATGGCTGTTGTTAGTTGTTTTTCTATATTTTTTGATTCATATTTGAGTTATGTATTAGACAGAGCAATTTACAGTAATATGCTAAGACATCATATCTACAGAAGAATAATGATACATCCCATTAGACATCATGCACACTATGTATTCAGACAAATAGGATGTTTATTTTGCCTAGTCTTAACTCCTTCCACTCAGTACCTGCAGGTCTGAGTAATTGTACTGACATACTTGCCTATGTTAAATTATTCCTGTAAACCCAATAAACAATGTAAATAACCATCAATGACCTGTTTTCCAATGAGACAAGGCTTTTGATACATTCCATACATCCACTAAAACAGCACAATACAACCTCAGAATATTCCCATAGAAAGTCGACCATATACTGTATATATATAAAAAAAAAAACGTTTTTAGCTGTGGTGATCAGGGTCTTATTGCTGGGTAATTCCAGCACATCATTGAGCGATAACAGCTGGTGGTTTGTGTCTCTCATCACAAGGCACCTGCCAGGTCTGCAGATGGGACCTCATAGAATGAATGACACCCAATGGGACAGGCTCAATTATTTGGAACTTTTGTTTTAATATGGACATGCCAGGGGGAAATGCTTTAGACGGTTGCTGTTAGGAGTGATGTGCGCTCATTGACAGGGTAAATGGAAATGTATTCTGAATAGAGCCGAGAGGAGGATAGTGGATAGCAATATTGCCCCTGTGGCTGGACAGAGTGGCAGGAGTGGTGGGCGGAGGGGAGGGGTGGTGGAGATCCCAGGCTTATCTCGCAGGTGTCATTGTAGAGAGGAGGCACAGAGACAGAGTTGTCAATCTGCCTAATTCTATACCATTCCAGCTACCCAGGATTAAACTGAAGTTGGTGTGGCGGTGGTGGCTGTCTGGCTCCCCCCACTGCCTGCTCGTGTCCTGCCTCACTGCAGAGGGTGTCACGATCGTTGAGAGACGGGTCGGACCAAGGTGCAGCGTGAAAAGCATACATGTTTATTAACCCAATAAACATACAAACAAAACAAGAAACAACGTAATGTGAAGTCCTCAGGCTAAACACATACAAGCCTAAACGGAACAAGATCCCACAACTAAGGTAGGCAACATGGCTACCTAAGTATGATCCCCAATCAGAGACAACGAGCGACAGCTGTCTCTGATTGGGAATCACACCCGGCCAAACATAGAAATACAACCTAGATCTGCAACATAGAAATAGACTAACATAGATCTCAAATAGACATTTACACCCTGACTCAACAAACAAGAGTTCCATAGGTCAGGGCGTGACAGAGGGATAATGACGACCTGATGTGTACCCCATCCTCCTCCTCATCACACCCTGTCTCCAAGGGGAAGAGCTTTGTCCACTAGCCAAGTTTATTTCCTGTCCCTATCATCAGCCAGCCCACCAGGCTTCATGCGCCTGCAACACCAAGGGTCAATATCATTACCAGACACCTCTGCACAGCCTTATGTAACACAGAAACAGGCTGCTTTTCCCTTGTGCTCCATCAGTATGCCTTTCTTTCTTGGTCGTTTGTAGCTCAGTTGGTAGAGCATGGTGCTTGTAACGCAATGTTAGTGGGTTTGATTCCCGGGACCACCCATACATAAACTGGATAAAAGCGCCTGCTAAATGGCATATATTTCTTTGTCTCTCTCTCCTGTGAATTACACTCTTTCTCCTACTTGTTCTATGTCCTCCCTCACCATTTCTAATCTCTCAATCTCTCTGAGAATTTATGGCTCAGAATGAACCTCCTGCCCAGACATTTACCTGTTTATTAAGCTCCCTTTCTGTCCTGCAGTGTGGCTCTCAGGTGAAACAAAAAGAACAGACCAGATCAGTGGATAAATAACCCCAGTGGGAGTCCACCCCAGAAGTAGGGGAGCGATGTGATGCAAGCATGCAAGATAAGTGCCTGACATCAGAGCTTGGCTCTAGTCATTTTATTAGCCCACAGCATAGAATTCTGGAATTGTACATACATTTTTTTTCTCTGTTTATACCAGATGAAGCATATTTCAATTAACTAGTTTGGCTCACACCATTCTGCGATACAATCGTCTTTGAAGAGAGATTGCTGCTGAGAATACAAACAAGACACCCAGGTAAACAAACAACCCTGCTGTGTACGTTAGCGCCACCGCCTTGACAAGAGTGCCTGTCTAAATGCCCTTCCATTGGGTAATCTTTGAAGACAGATTACTCAGATCTTTCATGTCACTCCAGTCACATCCTATCCTCTTGCGCTATAACTAATTTACCCTGTCAGATGTGGCATCCAGGAAAATTAAAACACCAGCTTCTAAACTTCACATTTATCATCCTAATTCTCCTCAACAACTCTGTTGCCATGTCATTCAAAGCTGCATTTAGAATCCCGAACAGGCCGCAAATTAAGACTGGGAGTCACTGAAGCAAATATACAATCCCTCGCTTCCAAAACTCCATAAAATGAAATTCGCTCTCCAGTCTATTAACATACATATTACATGTGTCTTATATGAAATTCCCAACTTAATTATTTTCAATGGGCTGTGTAATCTGGAGTAAGTATATTCCTCTAAAAAGCATATTTTCTTCACAACACAAGCATCAAATCACCCTTTTAGCAGGTTGCTAGTAAATATGAAATTTACTTTTAATAAGGCGCCTAGCTGCAAGGGGCCAGGTTTTGCATCCCTTTTGGTGCAGAGGGATAGAGCAATGCCAATCGGAGGGGCCTGCACTGGTCTAGCCTACAGGGAGGCAGCCAGGCTGGTTCATCTGGAAACACCGTAATCATGATGGAGGGTGGCAGGACCTCAAGCCATGCATAAAAACCAGGAAAGCTTATTCTCTGCAAGCTGTGTAAACTTGATTAATTAAACATGCTCTGGAGTAGAGGCTCCATTACAGCATCTTTTGTAAAATCACAATAATCCCCTGGTGAACAGTGCTGGCGTGGAAAGAAGCCATTCATGTCATGTCCCTATACCCATCATGAGGTTGCTACAACCTAGCCTATGAATTAAAGTTTCAACATAGGTGCACACAGGTTGAGAGAAAATGTTGAGGTGACAGACAGTGACACATTCAATACCGCCTTGCACACTCTTGCCTGCATCTAGCTTATCTAGGGTGTAATCATTAGTCCAACAGTTGCAAACGAGAGTTTCTATTGGACAAATTCAGGTATTTTTATCCCCGTTTCGTTTGCGTCCGTTTAAGAAACGTTTTTATCAACAGAATCGGCGGAATGAATAGACCCGTGATCACGCATAAACACAGTTCTCTTTCATAGCAGCCACGTTGTATTCCTCCTCGCCTCTATGCACTCTCCTCCTCTCACCTTTTCCCTTTGTTTGTGGACTTCAATGCACAACACATCAGCTGTATGTGACCAGGCGAAAATACCTTTCCAAGGCAAAACATGTCATAACCGCTACACACAGCCTACATCGTTGTCCACATATTATCTAAAGTAACGTCCTAGTCAACATAGCTAATAGAACTAATGCATTAGTAAACCTGCTGCAATCATGCAGTAACATTACAGTGTATAGTCAGTAAGCAGTTACACTGGTGGGCCCCGGTGGCAATAAATTAACAAAACCAAAAGTGTACCTTGACTTGGAAGAGTCCCAGTGTTGTGTTGGATAGTAATAGCCAGCTAGCTAACATAGCATCCCTCTGTTTGAGCCGGTGTTTGAGTAGGCTAAACTAGCCAGCTGCATTTGCTAGCTAAGTAAGTGAACACAGAAAGTGACAAAACAATTACAATCTCTCTCTCTCTTGCTTCTCCTTCATTTTTGAAGAAATTAATTTGTTGGTCCTCCCCTTCCTCCTCTGAGGAGCCTCCAATGAACTACACACATATAATCCATCTCATTACATACATGGAAAAATCAAGGACACTTTTTCATAGTACCTTCTGATGTTATGGTAAGAGCTGTTGGTGTCAGGCAGGGGGGATACTATATGTGTCAAAACCACAGATATGTCAGTCAGGGGGCACATCACTGAATGAGGTTATAGGAGCACTTGTATGCCAATGCTCTTAGCTATGATCACAAGAGAAAATCATCATCTGTTCTCCCATTCCTCCTCTGCCAGAATAAATGTTAATTGTTCTTCTACACATTTTTTGGCAGAATTACAGTTGAAATCATGCTATGAATAAGAGTACCCCAAGAGGGTTAGTTATATTTTCCCTTTTCTGTTCCAATTGTACATCAACCTCCTAGACACAATTTTTCAATAATGATGTCAGGGTTTATTTTTCTGACTATGACCTTCATTCAGACATTTTCACATAGACTGCCTCCCCAAAGGAAATAATCAGTAAGACATGAGATCAGAGTAATGTTTTCATTGAGACAGGTGTTACCGTATTGCATCAGTAAACATTGTTGTTACAAACAGGAAGAAAAAAAAACATTAGCTGACATTCTAGACAGTGTGCAATTACTGTGCAAAGTCAAAATGATCAATAAAACGCATTCAATCCAAAGTTAATCATAAAATATTGTGACATGCTGTTTCTTTTGCCAATATGCACCTGCAGATACTTTTAAACTATTAATGATGTACAGTACCAGTCAAAAGTTTGGACACACATACTCATTCAAGGGTTTTTCTTTATTTTTACTATTTTTTACATTGTAGAATAGTAGTGAAGACATCAGAACTATGAACTAACACATATGGAATCACGTAGTAACCAAACAAGTGTTACATAAATCAAAATATATTTTATATTTGAGATTCTTCAAATAGCCACCCTTTGCCTTGATGACAGCTTTGCACACTCTTGGCATTCTCTTAACCAGCTTCATGAGGTAGTCACCTGGAATGCATTTCAATTAACAGGTATGCCTTCTTAAAAGTTAATTTGTGGAATTTCTTTCCTTCTTAAAGCGTTTGAGCCAATCAGTTGTGTTGTGACAAGGTAGGGGGGGTATACAGAAGATAGCCCTATTTGGTAAAAGACCAAGTCCATATTATGGCAAGAACAGCTCAAATAAGCAAAGAGAAATGACAGTCCATCATTACTTTAAGACATGAAGGTCAGTCAATACGGAACATTTCAAGAACTTTGAAAGTTTCTTCAAGTGCAGTCACAAAAACCATCAAGCGCTATGATGAAACTGGCTCTCATGAGGACCGCCAAAGGAATGGAAGACCCAGAGTTACCTCTGCTGCAGAGGATAAGTTCATTAGAGTTACCAGCCTCAGACATTGCAGCCCATATAAATGCTTCACAGAGTTCAAGTCACAGACACATCTCAAAATCAACTGTTCAGAGGGGACTGTGTGAATCAGGCATTCATGGTCGAATTGCTGCAAAGAAACCACTACTAAAGGACACCAATAAGAGGAAGAGACCTGCTTGGGCCAAGAAACACGAGCAATGGACATTAGACCGGTGGAAATGTGTCCTTTGGTCTGGAGTCCAAATTGGCAATTTTTGGTTACAACCGCCGTGGCTTTGTGAGACACGTGTGGGTGAACAGATGATCTCTGCATGTGTATTTCCCACCGCAAGGCATGGAGGAGGAGGTGTTATCGTGTGGGGGTGCTTTGCTGGTGACAATGTCTGTGATTTACTTAGAATTCAAGGCACACTTAACCAGCATGGCTACCACAGCATTCTGCAGTGATACACCATCCCATCTTGTTTGGGCTTAGTGGGACTATCATTTGTTTTTCAACAGGACAATGACCCAACACACCTCCAGGTTGTGTAAGGGCTATTTTACCAAGAAGGAGAGTGATGTAGTGCTGCATTAGATGACCTGGCCTCCACAATACCCAGACCTCAACCCAATTGAGATGGTTTGGGATGAGTCGGACGGCAGAGTGAAGGAAAAGCAGCCAACAAGTGCTCAGCATATGTGGGAACTCCTTCAAGACTTTTGGAAAAGCATTCCAGGTGAAGCTGGTTGAGAGAATGCCAAGTGTGTGCAAAGCTATCGTCAAGGCAAAGGGTGGCTATTTGAAGAATCTCAAATATAAAATATATTTTGATTTGTTTAACACTTTTTTGGTTACTACAAAAACGATGTACTATTTCATAGTTTTGATGTCTTCACTATTATTCTACAATGTAGAAAACAGTAAAAAAAAAAAAAAAAAACTTTAATGAGTAGGTGTGTCCAAACTGGTACTGTATGCCTTTGGAGGAAGTTATTGGAACATTTAAAAAGCCAGTTTCTACAGAACAGCAAAGGAAACCAGATAAGGTATAGGTATTAAATAGATACCTTGTATTAAAAAGCCCTCGGGCCCATGAAAATGTGAGGAAAAACTAAAATGGTGTAACGTTAGAACGGCCAAACTGATAGTCTGTTAAAAGTTAACCTAACCCAGTCAATCAGCAACCATGACTCAATGTGACCTAAAATGGCTATTATGTTTGTGACCCAGAATTGTATAGAATCAGAATTTTTATGTGTGATTTTACCAGGGATACCAATCTGTCTCTACCAAGTCCCTGCAGAACCTGTCCTACATTTGCATTCATGAGCATGCCCACTTCTCTAGTACACCTCTTCCAGGATTACAGTAAATGTTCAAATTCACACTTGCCCAAGCCTCAACTTTCCATGGTAAATTAATTGTGTGCTTCTTCTGGGGGACTGCATGCTGTGATGAGGATGAGGTGAGGGGAGAAGCGTCCTTTCTCCTGTCTCTAGAGCAGTCATTACCACTTAATGTCCTCGTAATTGTTTTTTATCCCTCCCCCTCCATATTGCAAGTCCACACATTTCCTGATGAAGTGTTATTAGCATTTTTAAGATTCTGTATTGATTTGCATATATCTTTTTTTTCCACTATTAACATATTTTACATGAATTGTTAAAAGGTCTCATAAGAATTATACAAGCAAGCTGTATTTGTATGCGCAGGAAGAGGAATGAAATGAGGAGCTTCTAGGAGGACATCTCTTTGCATCAAAGAGGACTTCATCTTAGTCATCCATAGATCTTATGTCCTCACGACATTTAAACAGACCTTTATGGCAGGCTCAATAACAATTGTGAAGCAACAATGGTAATGCTATGCGTGAATACTTATGTTGGAAAAAGGGAAACAAAGACGACATCTTCAGCGTGATTTCCGCTGCCTCATGGAGAGAACATTCTGCACGCTTTCAGTACATACAGGTAATGATAGGACTATAGCTGTAATATTGAACTGTGTTGGAATTGTTTCTGATGCATTATTCATCATTAACATGCGTCATACAAAAATAATTACTTTGATAACAGTATAGGCAATTATCATTTGAAATTGTGATTTGCAACTGTGTTGCTATTTCTAATGTGTTAGTTATTTGGCAGTATTGTGTTGGTATTGGCATTGGCATTGCTACGATAAGTTAACTAGGGTTGTTGATCATAT
Source organism: Coregonus lavaretus (assembly GCF_964263955.1). NCBI lineage: Eukaryota > Metazoa > Chordata > Actinopteri > Salmoniformes > Salmonidae > Coregonus > Coregonus lavaretus. Next base: position 13,633,369 of record NC_139991.1, on the reverse strand, counting down.
AGTGCCTTGCAAAAGTATTCATCCCTTTGGCGTTTTTCCTATTTTTTTGCATTACAACCTGTAATTTAAAAGGATTTCATGTAATGGACATAGACAAAATAGTCCAAATTGGTGAACAGAAATGAAAAAAAATCTTTTTAAAAAATAACGTAAAAGTGGTGCGTGCATATGTATTCACCCCCTTTGCTATGAAGCCCCTAAATAAGATCTGGTGCAACCAATTACCTTCAGAAGTCACGTAATTAGTTAAATAAAGTCCACCTGTGTGCAATCTAAGTGTCACATGATCTGTCATATGATCTCAGTATATACACCTGTTCTGAAAGGCCCCAGAGTCTGCAACACCACTAAGCAAGGGGCACCAGTAAGCAAGGGGCACCACCAAGCAAGCGGCACCATGAAGACCAAGGAGCTCTCCAAACAGGTCAGGGACAAAGTTGTGGAGAAGTATGAAAATGTATGCACTCACTAACTGTAAGTCGCACTGGATAAGAGTGTCTGCTAAATTACTAAAATGTAAATGTAAGTACAGATCAGGGTTGGGTTATAAAAAAATATCAGAAACTTTGAACATCCCACAGAGCACCATTAAATCCATTATTAAAAAACTGAAAGAATATGGCACCACAACAAACCTGTCAAGAGAGGGCCGCCCACCAAAACTCACAGACCTGGCAAGGAGGGCATTAATCCGAGGCAACAAAGAGACCAAAGATAACCCTGAAGGAGCTGCAAAGCTCCACAGCGGAGATTGGAGTATCTGTCCATAGGTCCACTTTAAGCCGTACACTCCACAGAGCTGGGCTTTACAGAAGAGTGGCCAGAAAAAAGCCAGTGCATAAAGAAAAAAATAAGCAAACACATTTGGTGTTCTCCAAAAGGCATGTGGGAGACTCCCCAAACATATGGAAGAAGGTACTCTGGGAGAGACTAAAATTGAGCTTTTTGACCATCAAGGAAAATGCTATGTCTGGCGCAAACCCAACACCTCTCATCAACCCGAGAACACCATCCCCACAGTGAAGCATGGTGGTGGCAGCATCATGCTGTGGGGATGTTTTTCATTGACAGGGACTGGGAAACTGGTCAGAATTGAAGGAATGATGGATGGCGCTAAATACAGGGATATTGTTGAGGGAAACCTGTTTCAGTCTTCCAGAGATTTGAGACTGGGATGGAGGTTCACCTTCCAGCAGGTCAATGACCCTAAGCATACTGCTAAAGCAACACTCCAGTGGTTTAATGGGAAACATTTAAATGTCTTGGAATGGCCTAGTCAAAGCCCAGACCTCAATCCAATTGAGAATCTGTGGTATGACTTAAAGATTGCTGTATACCAGCGGAACCCATCCAACTTGAAGGAGCTGGAGCAGTTTTGCCTTGAAGAATGGGCAAAAATCCCAGTGGCTAGATGTGCCAAGCTTATAGAGACATACCCCAAGAGACTTGCAGCTGTAATTGTTGCAAAAGGTGGCTCTACAAAGTATTGACTTTGGAGGGGTGAATAGTTATGCACGCTCATGTCTTCAGTTTTTTAGTCTTATTTCTTGTTTGTTTCACAATAAAAAATATTTTGAATCTTCAAAGTGGCAGGCATGTTGTGTAAATCAAATGATACAAACCCCCAAACAATCAATTTTAATTCCAGGTTGTATAGGAAAAATGCCAAGGGGGGTGAATATTTTCGCAAGCCACTGTATCTAATAGAACTCAGAGGGTTTTCTTTAATGGAAGCTTCTCTAATGTAAAATGTGGTGTACCGCAGGTCAGCTATCTAGGCCCTCTACTCTTTTCTATTTTGACCAATGCCCATGCCACTGGCATTAAACAAAGCATGTGTGTCCATGTACAGTGAGGGAAAAATGTATTTGATCCCCTGCTGATTTTGTATGGTTGCCCACTGACAAAGACATGATCAGTCTATAATTTTAATGGTAGGTTTATTTGAACAGTGAGAGACAGAATAACAACAAAAAAATCCAGAACAACATTTTAATGAGGGAAATAAGTATTTGACCCCTCTGCAAAACATGACTTAGTACTTGGTGGCAAAACCATTGTTGGCAATCACAGAGGTCAGACGTTTCTTGTAGTAGGCCACCAGGTTTGCACACATCTCAGGAGGGATTTTGTCCCACTCCTCTTTGCAGATCTTCTCCAAGTCATTAAGGTTTCGAGCCTGACGTTTGGCAACTCGAACCTTCAACTCCCTCCACAGATTTTCTATGGGATTAAGGTCTGGAGACTGGCTAGGCCACTCCAGGACCTTAATGTGCCTCTTCTTGAGCCACTCCTTTGTTGCCTTGGCCATGTGTTTTGGTCATTGTCATGCTGGAATACCCATACATGACCCATTTTCAATGCCCTGGCTGAGGGAAGGAGGTTCTCACCCAAGATTTGACGGTACATGGCCCCGTCCATCATCCCTTTGATGTGGTGAAGTTGTCCTTTCCCCTTAGCAGAAACCCCCCCCCCCCCCCCCCCCCCCCCAGAAACCCCCCGTCCATGTTTGACGGGTGGTATGGTGTTCTTGGGGTCATAGGCAGCATTCCTCCTCCTCCAAACATGGTGAGTTGAGTTGATGCCAAAGAGCTCGATTTTTGTCTCATCTGACCACAACACTTTCACCCAGTTCTCCTCTGAATCATTCAGATGTTCATTGGCAAACTTCAGACGGTCCTGCATATGTGCTTTCTTGAGCAGGGGGACCTTGCGGGCGTTGCAGGATTTCAGTCCTTCACGGCGTAGTGTGTTACCAATTGTTTTCTTGGTGACTATGGTCCCAGCTGCCTTGAGATCATTGACAAGATCCTCCCGTGTAGTTCTGGGCTGATTCCTCACCGTTCTCATGATCATTGTAACTCCACGAGGGGAGATCTTGCATGGAGCCCCAGGCCGAGAGAGATTGACAGTTATTTTGTGTTTCTTCCATTTGCGAATAATTGCACCAACTGTTGTCACCTTCTCACCAAGCTGCTTGGCGATGGTCTTGTAGCCCATTCCAGCCTTGTGTAGGTCTACAATCTTGTCCCTGACATCCTTGGAGAGCTCTTTGGTCTTGGCCATGGTGGAGAGTTTGGAATCTGATTGATTGATTGCTTCTGTGGACAGGTGTCTTTTATACAGGTAACAAGCTGAGATTAGGAGTACTCCCTTTAAGAGTGTGCTCCTAATCTCAGCACGTTACCTGTATAAAAGACACCTGGGAGCCAGAAACGTTCTGATTGAGAGGGGGTCATATACTTATTTCCCTCATTAAAATGCAAATCAATTAATAACATTTTTGACATGCGTTTTTCTGGATTTGTTTGTTGTTATTCTGTCTCTCACTGTTCAAATAAATCTACCATTAAAATTATAGACTGATCATTTCTTTGTCAGTGGGCAAACATACAAAATCAGCAGGGGATCAAATACTTTTTTCCCTCACTTTATGCTGATGATTCAACCATATATGCACCAGCAACCACAGCTAATGAAGTCACTGAAACCCTTAACAAAGAGTTGCAGTTTTTTTTGGAATGGATGGCCAGTAATAAACTGGTCCTGACCATCTCTAATCTAAGAGCATTGTATTTGGTACAAATCATTCCCTAAATTCTAGACCTAAGCTGAATCTGGTAATGAATGCCGTGGCTATTTTACAAGTTCAGGAGGCTAAATTTTTTGGCGTTACCTTAGATTGTAAACTGTCATGGTCAATACATATAGAGTCAATGGTTGTAAAGATGGGGAGAGGTCTGTCCGTAATAAAGAGATGATCTGCTTTCTTGACACCATACTCCACAAAGCAAGTCCTGCAGGCTCGAGTTCGATCTTATCTTGATTATTGTATTGTCATATAGTCAAGTGCTGCAAAGAAAGACCTAGTTAAGCTGCAGCTGGCCAATAACAGAGAGGCACGTCTTGCTCTTCATTGTAATCAGAGGGCTGATATGAATACTGTGCATGCCAGTCTCTCTTGCTAAGAGTTAAGGAAATACTGACTGAGTCACTTCTTGCTTTTATAAGAAACATTAATGTGTTGGAAATACCAAATTGTTTGCATAGTCAACTTACACACAGCACTGACACACACACTTACCCCACCAGACATGCCAGCAGGGGTATTTTCACAGTCCCCATGTCTAGAACAAATTGAAGGAAACGTACAGTATTATACAGAGCCATGAGTGCATGGAACTCCCTTCCATCTTATACTGTATAGTGCAAGTGAACAGCAAACCTAATAAAAAACGAATAAAGCGACACAATGCCTCTCCCCCATGTGACCTACTTGTTGTGTAAATGTACTGACATGTATGTGTAACTGGTAGATGCACACACACGCACACACACTACATGTTAATGTGTTTAAATATATGTAAATTGTAAAGTATTTTGTCTGTAATGTCTTTTTCATTATATGTGACTCGTTTCAGGAAACTAGGCGTATGTCGTGGGTTACTACTTCACAGGAGAGCCATTTGAATGTAAACTTTTTTTAAATCAAAATGCATTTTTTGCCTTCTGGAATGTGAACTTTCATGTGCCTTAATAACAAACTTGTATGCCATCTGTAAATATAAATAAAATTGTTAAATTACAAACCTAGTTGGTTAAGCCACAGAAAAAGACAGCAACCTTCCCACTAGCCATGATTGGCTGAGATAATGAGTGGGCTGGACATGCCGAGAGAGGAGTTTGGATTGGTCTGCCATATAGCATGCTTCTGTCTATTTGAGCTGGTCAGTATGTGTAGGCAATCCAGTCTAAAGCGGCTTTTTTTTTATGTATCGTGGAGCTGCATAAGTGTTGCTCTCCACTTTCTGGAGGATCGAGTTTTGAAATCAGTAGAATAAGAGTATGATAGCTAAAGAGATGGAGAAAACACCTGTCTCCGGATTACATCTTAAAACTAAGGGCATCCATGACAGGGAGATGCGTCCATCCATGCATGATATATATGGGTAAGATAGTCTAGCTAGCAACATTTTCAGATATTACATGTTTCTAATTTTGACAGAAAGTGGTTTCATTTCAAGTTAAAGTGTACTGCTAGCTAGCTAACTAACATTAGCTGGCTGGCTCGCTAGCTAACATTACGTTTATGATCTTATTATTCGTATCTCAAGCCATTTGCTTGGCTAGTTATAGCCTAATGTTAGCTAGCTAACATTGAACCTGGTTGGTTAGCTACCTGCAGATTCATGCAGGATAGTAATGTAATGAGTTGGGATTATGGTTCATTGTTTACCTAGCTAGCTAGCTAGCTACATGTCTTAACAAAAGACTCCACTATGCAAGTAACCACTTCGGGTGCAATCATAAATTCAGTCTGAGTATGCCAGAGCGCAGAATAACTGATGAATTTGCGAACGCACAACACCCATTGAATATGGCCGGTGTCAGTAAACTTTGGCAAAAAAGCGTAATTAAATTGTTGCCAGCAGCACAGATACAGTCACTAACGCTCTGGATAACATGAAAACAGCCTAACCAGCTCTGCTAGTGCGAGTAAAATGGTCAGTGGGGTGTTCTCTCACAATGAACCATAATCCCAATTTTGTGTCTGGAAGTAGCTAGCTAATGTTAGCCAGTTAGCTTGGGTGCTTGACTGCCGTTGTGAGGTCAGAACGCTCGGATCAACCCTACTCATCGGCCAGAGTGTCAAGTATGCACTCTGAACGCTCCGAGACCAAAACGAGGTGGGTGGGGCTAAAGCTTAAGAGGGTGTGAACGATGCTAAATGGGTGTAGACAAAGAAAAGCTCTTCAGTAGGTACCAAAACATTCAAAGGCCATTTTCTCAAAAGTGAGATTACAAATTTATCAACTTTCAAAGCAGAATTACTTTCCCATTGTTCCCTTAAATGCAGTGAATGATATACCATTTTGTAGCTCTGTGTCTCTGCTTTTATCCAACGTAAAAAACACAATTTCGAATTTTGCTACATAAGACCGAATCAAGGCAGTTGGTCACATATGTCGGACCCCAGTAAGACTAGCTGTCGTCATTGTCTTGTCGTCGGCTAATGTGATGAGTGTGATAGAAGGAGTCAGGCGCAGGAGGATAATCTCCGAAATCAGAGTTTATTCCGTCGTACACAAATAGCGCTGGATAGCAACACACGAAAACAGGCACAGGGGAAACTATCTACCCTGGCAATACACGGTACGGGATACTCCAATAATATACAGGCACAGGGGACATATCTACCCTGGCAATACAAAGTGCGAGTAGCTTCATCGAGCTCCACTACTCTCACAAATAACAATCACCCACAAGGACAAGGGGGGCAGAGGGAACACTTATACACGGACTAATGAGGGGATAAGAACCAGGTGTGTGTAATTAACAAGACAAGACAAATGGAATGATGATATATGGAGTGGCAGTGGCTAGTAAGCCGGTGACGACGAACGCCGAAGCCTGCCCGAACAAAGAGGGGAGACAGCCTTGGTGGAAGTCGTGACATCTAATGGGCATCCTAATAAATAAAAATGCTAATAAAATAAAATAAATTCTACATTAGAAAACGTCCTTCTTGGTCGTTGTGCTGGGATATAAGGGAAAAGGGTGTATTCTTATTTATCAGGATGCCTACACCTCTGCTGTTACTACAGTAGGTGGCATCATAGGCCTCTCCAACCCAGCTTCTATTTAAATATTCAATTTCTCCTTTTTTTTTATGTAACTCTTGCAGGAAAACCACATCTGCTGACAATAAATGTTAAATAACTTTTTTTTTTTTTTTGCCATCATGGAGCCCGTGCACATTCCATGTAATAAGTTGGATTTTGTTGGTCTTTACTTGTATAGAATCAAAGTTAACCTTTTCTGATCCGTCTATCGTTGAAGAACCAGATAACACAATTTTGCAGACATGTCATATGAGGGCGGTGGACACTCCATGGAATGGGAGAGTCATAGTATGAATAAATAGTTATTATATACATTGCATATATAGAACTTGTGAACATGTAGATTGAGCAGACATTTAACAGAAAAAACATAAAGAAAAGTACTTCTTTGTACTTTGAGGCGCTATGCCTTTTTAGGGCTTTTAATAATAACCACGATTTAATCTTAGCTATAATGGCAAACAAGGAATAATAATGACTTGAAATCCTCTCCTAATCTGTCCAGAACTCTTATTCATTTTACAGCAGGTTTGCAAGTATCAATAATAAATAAAATGACATTGTAGTATAGATAAATGCTTCCTTCCCTCTCCCAAGCCAAACATATCCCTCTCCACTTCCCCCTCCCAGTTTTCCTCCCCCCTTTCCTCCACCCAAGCTTGTCCCTACCTCCCATCCTTGCCCACCCTTACCCACCCAAACCAAGCTTGTCCCAACCACCCAACCACCCATCTTTTCCCACCCTCCCTTCCTCTCAGACACACTTACACCCATCCATCCACCGACTTACTCATCCATTCTCAATGTATTCCTACACAACATATGCATCCACACACCCATTCTCTCCCACACTCCTACACATATTCATACTCACACTCCCATTGATATACACAGACACACACACACACACACACACACACACACACACACACACACACACACACACACACACACACACACACACACCTGGATAGCCTTTAACTTTTCATTACTCTTCTTTGCATCTTCAAGTTGCTCCTTGTCTTTTCCTCTGGGGGAAGCCATAGCTTGTTGGATACGTGGCCCCATATCGCTTTACCACCTGATTGGCTTGCTATTGTATATAACTGGTCACTCACAGTCTCCCAGTTGCTTGGGGATATGTTGATTAATCGATTTTAGAGGCTTGATTTAAACTTTGTTGTGTGGTTTCTACATATAACCACAGTTTTGTCGATACAAAATGGAGCTACTCACAACCTATGTGTCCTATCGGTACGCGCATGAGCCTCCCTCTCCAAAGTTCACACCCCAAAACATACACTATACCTTATGCCAATTAGGAATGAAGGGGATGATTAGGTGGCCATGATCGAATGTGGCCAGGTTGGGAATTTACCCATGACACCGGGGTGAACACCCCTACTCTTACAATAAGCGGCATGGGATTTAGAATGACCACAGAGAGTCAGGACAGCTGTTTTAACGACCCATCCGAAAGACGGCACCCTACGCAGGACAATGTTCCCAAATGTAATCAAGGTTTGAAATGATTATGTTTTAGTCATATATTAGATCCGTTTAGGCTTCTTGCAGTAAATGTATTTTGTTAATTTATTATGTTACGGCCACGCTCAATAAAAAATTGTCCCGCGGCTGAATCTAGTTGATGATCCCTGCTGTACAGGCTTCCTTCTTTTCACTCTGTCAATTAGGTTAGTATTGTGGAGTAACTACAATGTTGTTGATCCATCCTCAGTTTTCTCCTATCACAGCCGTTAAACTCTGTAACTGTTTTAAAGTCACCACTGGTGTAACACAATTAAAATAACAATACAGAGGCTATATACAGGGGGTACCGGTACCGAGTCAATGTGCAGGGGTACAGGTTACCGAGTCAATGTGCGGGGGTACAGGTTAATTTGTACATGTAGGTAGGGGTAAAGTGATTATGCATAGATAATAAACAGCAGTAGCAGCGGGGGGTCAATGTAAATAGTCCGGGTGGCCATTTGATTAATTGTTCAGCAGTCTTCTGGCTTGGGGGTAGAAATTGTTAAGGAGCCTTTTGGACCTAGACTTTGCGCTCCGGTACCGCTTGCCGTGCGGTAGCAGAGAAAACAGTCTATGACTTGGGTGACTGGAGTCTTTGACCATTTTTTTTGACAATTTGCGCTGTGTTTAGATGCATAGCACGGTTTTCCTTTCATCTTCCTTTCTCTTATTCCCCCGGATTACCTACGTAGCCAGCTGTGTCGGATCAAAGCACTCACCAGGCACACAGACTGAGGACCATTAATGTCTCTCCCAGATATAATATTGTGCTCATCAGGCTCGTCAGCTGTGACATACAGGCCATGCCAAAGCCAATGGACGGTAGATGAAAGGACAGTGGGAGGGGGGTGCAGGAGAGGAGAACCCTCCCTGGGTGTTTAAAGAGGGATGAGTTTATCATCCTTCGCTATGGTCTCTCAGTCAATGCTCTATTCAACCCCTCTACTTTCATTTCAGTGTGTGGCTCCTTTACCTCTATTAGACTCCCACATCTCAAAGTGTCATAGGCAGGAGAAGGAAACTGAAGAAAACAGAGGATGATTATTTATCTATGTAGTGAACTTGTTTTATATAGTATTTGTTGCCGTGCAATTATTGAACAATATCCTGGAACTGGCCCAACATAGGGTTAACATTCTTAACCACAACAAACCCTAGCTTAGTTGTTATTCAATGTATTCTTCTTCGTTTTATAGATTATTTGCTATCTGTTAGCTGCTAGCATCCACAACAACACTTCATTGAAAGACATCTGGGGTTGTCATACTGCAAAGATGCACAAGCATTGAAAATGGCATGTTTATGCCTAATAATTTGACAGTTGCTTGAGTTTGCGACTTACCCATAATACTATGGATAATATCCACACAACAACAACAAAAAACAGTGTGATGTTAAGAGACAGTATATGGAGGAAACCTTGTCTGCACACTGTCTCGTTTGCTCTGCCTGCATCATTGCCTTAATGACAAGAGGATTCAAAGTAATAAATTAAGACCCTTGAGTGAAAGTGAATGTCTTGAGAGTATGTCAAGTCACAATTACCAAAAGATATGACAGATTGGCATAGTTCGGTCCTCCCACTCATGTCAGAATTGAAACCAATGAAAAGGTAAACAAGATAATTGGAATAAATAATGGTGGAAGGAGCAGAAGGGGAAATAAAAGGAGAACTCGATATAAAGGTTTGTAGACAACTATTACCCACATGCATCTCTACAATGGCAGAGAGAATGTAAGGCTTATATTATTCTAGATGCATCTAAATGCTCTCCATTCATCTTAAGGATTTAAATGAGCTACCAATGTCAGCATAACTCTCTACTCAGACTGGAAATTCAGGGTCGGCAGTATATTTATTTGTTGGAGAAAAGAGAGAGAAAGTAAGAGGTAGAGTGGCCTTCTTGCCAAGTGTGTTTCATCTGACCCTGACCGCTATACTGCCAGCTGAGCAGCTCAGCTCACCTCCATTTATAAGGGTAGTAAGCTGTAATATATGCCATTTAGCAGATGCCTTTATCCAAATCAACTTACAGTCAAACATGCATATATTTTACATTTGGGTGGTCCCAGGAATTGAACCCACTACTCTGGCATTACAAGCACCATACTCAACCAACTGCGCTACAAAGGACCACAAGCTGTGATACCATAGCTAACCAACCCATCATAGCTCTCTCACTCTCATCACCTCAGCCATGGACAAACCTACCGCCGGAACTGCATAGCTCATGTGCCAGACCCGGCCTCCTTTGTATGGAAGGCCCTCACTGTCAAAACTTAATCTGTCAGGCTATTATTCCAGGTAGAACCCTTTTGAGTTCCATGTAGAACCCTTGCCACAGAGGGTTCCACATGGAACCCACAAGAGTTCTACCTGGAACCAAAAAGGGTTTTACCTGGAACCAAAGCCGAAGAACCCTTTTGGAACCCTTTTTTCTAAGTCTAGAGCTATTCCTTCTTAGGAAAGGGTTCTACATGGAACTCAAAAAGGTTCTACCAGTGTCAAACATGCAGTTAACTAAATGGATTCTGAAGAATCATAGACACCACATACACATTATTCAAAAATCTGCAGATTGGGTTGATTCTTTCTTTGGGGCAGTTATATCTGCCTGATGCAATATTCAGAAGTAAGACAATTTGAATGTACTTGGTTTTCAGCGCAAATCCATTGAGTCCAATTAGTTTTGGACTATGTTTTGGAGTTGAAATGCTTTAGTTGGGCCAATGTCAAAACAATATTATATAGTGCCAAAGCTGAGGTGTCAGCCCTGATAAGCACAGTTGAATAATGTGCATGTGGTGTCGATGACTCTTCAGAATCCATTTAATTCACTGCAGGTTTGACACTGATATGCATGGAGATTGCCTTGCTGCACACCAGCTGACATTGAAAAATCTGCCATTAACCCATAATATACATGAGTGAAGTTCTGATCGGCACTTTAGGTGCTGACAGAATGTAAATTAATGCACATCAATCATGTCAGCTTCTCACTGTTGTTTTTTCCAATATATCTTACTTTAATATTGGTTATTGTATGAACATATCAGTTCTGGACTTTTATATATTCTAGTATATCTGTAGATCACTCTTCCTTATGTCTTTCTCCCTGAGCACTGAGTCTGATGTCCCAGTAGGGACAGGGAGGTATTAGGGGATTTCCAGAGCAGGGAGAAACATATGGTTGGATGTGTTCGGGCATTATACTGAGCTGCTCCTGTAAGCTGCTTTCATTGTGGCCGGCGCTCAGCTGGAAGAAGCATCAGTGCTCCTCTAATGCGTGGTGTGCCCACAAAGGTGCCCGTCTTGTCTCAGCACAACTGCTGCTGGGCGCACAGGTCTTAGGACGGAGTCGAGCTGGACAGGAACCAAAGCTGGCATTTAGCTAAATAAAATCGGTTTACATACACAATTATTGCACGTACACTATTGGACAATCTGGGCGATTAAATGCAATAAGAATCACTACTGCTCCAAAACACGTTGATAATCTGCTGATTTCATGATGCCTTACACACCTTCAAGGCCCAAATACCAGAGGCAGCAAAACAATCTCACAGCATTATCAAACCTCCCCATGTTTGATTGTAGGGAAGGTGTAGGGAAGGAATTAATATTCATCGATAGTTGCTGTTTACGTACGATTCCCATCAATCCATCTTTTGAACCCTCATTGAAGAGATTTGCAGTCTAAAAATGAAATGCTGATGTCTGACAGTGAGTGTCATTTCTGACAACCAGGCAACTGGCATAAATACCTCCTCTCCCCATAGAAGCTGTTATAGAAAGACAACAGGGAACAGATCCTTTCTGATAAAAGGGCAGAGACAGCGTTCCATCAAGCTTTCCACCTCCTCATTCACCTGCCACTGTCTTCTCTATCATAGTAGTGAAAGCAAGAAGAAGCTGTTATAGATACTCTGCAGATATTGCCCTTCCAACTACAGATTGCAAATGATCAATACTTCCAGATAAAATATACAACTAATTTCTCTCAATATAAAGCTGCCAAAGTATGCACTTCCACCTATTCCTTAACATTCCATTATTCAATATTGATTGTTCCCGCACATGTCCATTTGTTGGCAATGGACACACACATCAATACAATAGTTTATCCAGGTAATTTCACCCACCTAAACATTGATGAGTTTAGGCCATAAGAATGTTCTTCACTGGATGAGGGAGGGAACATTGCACAACATGCGTACAATGTTACGTTTGGTGAACTGTAAGGCTACCTACAGGAAGTGAAATTTAATTGCAGCCTCTTATGTCAGATCTTGAGCTCTTTTAACAAAAGTCGTCATGTTTCACAAAAAAATACTGATTGAACCTTGAACACAAAAACCCACCTAAACAAGCCTAAATCCTGGGGAAATGATCAGCGCTATGTTTACCAACAACCAAATGAAGCATTAAAAGAAAATGACACCTTCCCTACAATCAAACATTTTAAAAATCCAATAACAATATGTGGAGATATATGTTTTTTATTTTGCATTTCAACATATTTGAGAAGAAATAAGGAATTATTTAAGAAAAGTGCAAGGATGACAATATATTTGGCCATGACTGTCTTTGATGTCAAACGGGGAGAGAGATACACTAATAATAATTATACAGAATAAATTAAGGCAATTTAGCTGACAGAAAAATTAATCCCCCATATTAAGGAGAACCTTAGATAAACATAGCAATAGCATGTCAGTATAGACTCAAGATCCAAATGCAAATTATGTTTTTTCTATTGTACCTCAACCAATTAATTAGAATATATCTAGATAATTAGAAAATAGTGGGTGAAAACTAATATGCAAGACAGGCAGACACATCATTAATTGTCTTATATTACCGGTAGTCAAATTAAATCATCAACACTTTTATATAGACTGTGCCTTGTTTCACTTATTTTTCTGGTGTGGGGATGTTTGTTGGTTCAAAGCTGTCTGTTTTCATTTGTTAGATGTGTTAGTGACCCACTGTATCTATGGAGTGGTCTTCCCTACCCTGAACTCAAGATCGATTCTCAGCCTGACTAACCAGAGGTGTGATTCCTGAGGAGTTGTGGTAATTTCTCCTCCTCCATTTATCAGATGACCTCTCCCTGTCTCTAGCTGCTCCTCTGTGGGTCACTGCTCCTCCCAGCCATGCCTGCTCTCACTTCTCTGGCTGTCTGCTCACCTTTGATATCCCCCATCGCCTCACTCCTGTGTTCACAGGCATCAAAGCTTCCACGTCGTTGCCCAGCTGTGACTGAACCTCTCAGAAGTGGGACCTGGTGCCATGGTCCTGGAGCCACAGGCACTGCAGCCCCTGAGCAGGCCAACCCAAACACCCACGGCCCTCTCTGTCCCTGTACTGTAGCTGAACTGATCTGTGACTCACTGACACTGAAGAACAACAACAGAAAAGTTTATGGAGTAAACAATTCCACCAATATTTTTATGAAGAGGTTCAAAATGGATGTCATTGTGGGAGGGTAATGCTGTATTACCCTGTGAGGAACAACAGGACAAAAACATTTAAATCAGATTCAGAATAAAATATACTTTATTTGTTTACATTCACATCACACACCACCTCCTTAGTCCAATCAAAGGATAATTAATTTGGGTTTTAGATTCTTTTGTTAATCAGTGACTCAGGCGTAGCCACATTGTCAGTGACATTTAAGTTGCAATGTGGAATGACCTTAGCTATAACTAATTAGCGCTTCAAAGTAGTCATAGGATACACTGTGCTTCCGAGGCAAAGGCCTTATTATCATCTTGTTTATTCTCAGTGTGACTTTGCAAATTACTTCTTGTCTTCCTCTTTCACTCCACCTAGATAGCAGTGCCTTCATTGCAAAATTACATGCTCTGTTGCTCAGGCCAACAGACGACCAAGTCACTAATGTATCAGATGCAATCCAATCAAGTTTTATATATACATATATATGATCACAAGGAAACCATCTCAATGAAATGCTGGGTTCACAACAGAGCTGTTGCTGTGTTTATAAGATGTTATTATCACCCTATGTTGCTTGTTAAATTATTTGAAACAGTTCCCAGACCTTTATTCCTCTAGATAATATGCTGTTTATTTCCTCTTCTCTTACCACAATGTATTCTCTTCCCCAGCACAGTGCTGTGAACTCGGCATGGTATCAGCAGTGGAGAAGGCTGAGGTGAGCGCTATGGGTTCCTACAAGCTGTATGTTGGTTTTCCATGGTCTGATCTGAATCCGTCAGCGGGCATCTCCTTCACAGGTGACCAATGGGCCCACGCCCAGGCTCTCCCGCCGGTCCCTATGTCACCTTTCCGCCTGACCGGTCTCTTTAGTAAATATACCGCCAGAGTTGGGCTCTGCCAATATTTTACACAACTGGGTGGTAGATCACCTAGTGCCTTGTTCAATTTATTTTCTTTCTCCGAACAATGGCGATGCAGTGTCTTTGTGATGTGCCCAGTGTGGACATGGACATTATTGATGCTCTGGGCTTTGTGCTTTGTGGGGGGCTTACAGCCCACAAAGTCATAATGCTGTCAGTGGCATTGTCCTTGGTGGGACATTAAGAGTTCATCTGGGATCCAGGATCAGACTCCTGTGACAACAGCCATCCTTTACGGTATATCACACAGGGAGGCAGTGTTAGATATTGGTTACTGGGTCTCTATACATATCACTATTGGAGCTTACAGAATAGTAAAAGATGACAGGAAAAGTCCAGGGTTCTAAAACCTGATCCCCAAAAATATGAGTTAATATACAGATTGATCTCAAACAGGCTCAAATAAAGAGTACAGGGATTCTTCAAGTTCATTTTAATCAATCTCTGTCTTCAATCCATCTTCAGAAACGTATCAAATATATCATTGAAGCTGAGGTTATAGCTAACCAAAGGGGTATTTTGCAAGTTTCCAGCTAGTGGTTCTGCTTCTACTTTGCTTGCCTCTCAGGAGACCTAACTGAAAACCTAGCTATCACTCATTCTACCTGGGAAAACATGTTCATCATTTGATGTATAAATGATTCCTTCTATGAGACAAGGTGTCCACTTTTGACGACAACTTAATATTTTGCTCATGCAAAATAAGTTATTTTCTCTTTGTTTATGTTATTTTCCTCCAAATATCTGTGTGAGAAATATAATGACCTTACCCCAAAAACAGACACAGTTGATTTAACTCAAATACCAGCTAGTTCCACACAGCAGCTTGTATAACACATGCAGTGGCGATTTTAGCATGTAAATCTGGGTGGGGCAAACTCCCCCATTAAAAAAAAAATACATGCAAGCAAAGCCACTACACAACACAACACAACACTAAACAATACATTCATTGCACTATAACAGTGACAACGGTGCCCAAAAACTGTTAGGGCGTACATAAAGCTGTCCCAACAGCAGAGCTTTCTATTCAGCACCATGGAGTGAATCATTACCACCGCTACACCTGGCTATCAACAGAGCCTTGTCTGGCAGCGAAACAGTTCATTCAGCCTCATTTAAAAAACATAGCTGATATGATTTTAAACAAATGTGGTATCTACTGACAATTGAGATGTACAAACTATGGCATAAGGGAATGACGAGCGGATAAGAGACAGTCCGTAATTTAGATTAAGACATTAATGAGCGATCTAGGACGGACGTAGTCAATATAACTATTTGTTCAGCACTTTTGAAATGAACAGTGACAGAATTCAGTACATGGGCCGTTCTTACAGTATTCTCCCTGTACACCAAGTCAGAACCGTAGGATAAGTAAAGGGGGCATATAAGCAGACAATGAAAGCTCATACAATATTCAATGATTACATTTCTCTAAAATAGGCTATAGGCTACATGTGCACGACCAAGTCAGAACAGTAGGCTAAGTTATGAGGGGGAAAGGGACCAAATTATTAGGGTGAGGCACATGGGCTACTAACAGCTTACTACACAACATACACTTAGTCCTACTTTCTTAGCTACAGTATACATTTGAAGTCGGAAGTTTACATACACCTTACATTTAAACTCAGTTTTTCACAATTCTTGACATTTAATCCTAGTAAAGATTCCTTGTCTTAGGTCAGTTAGGATCACAACTTTATTTCAAGAATGTGAAATGTCAGAATAATAGTAGAGAGAATGATTTATTTCAGCTTTTATTTATTTCATCACATTCCCAGTGGGTCAGAAGTTTACATACACTCAATTAGTATTTGGTAGCATTGCCTTTCAATTGTTTAACTTGGGTCAAAAGTTTCGGGTAGCCTTCCACAAGCTTCCCACAATAAGTTGGATGAATTTTGGCCCATTCCTCCTGACAGAGCTTGTGTAACTGAGTCAGGTTTGTAGGCCTCCTTGCTAGCACACACTTTTTCAGTTCTGCCCACAAATGTTCTATAGGATTGAGGTCAGGGCTTTGTGATGGTCACTCCAATACCTTGACTTTGTTGTCCTTAAGCCATTTTGCCACAACTTTGGAAGTATGCTTGGGGTCATTGTCCATTTGGAAGAACCATTTGCGACCAAGCTTTAACTTCCTGACTGATGTCTTGAGATGTTGCTTCAATATATCCACATTATTTTCCTTCCACATGATGCCATCTATTTTGTGAAATGCACCAGTCCCTCCTGCAGCAAAGCACCCCCACAGCATGATGCTGCCACCCCCGTGCTTCACGGTTGGGATGGTGTTCTTCTGCTTGCAAGCAACCCCCTTTTTCCTCCAAACATAACGATGGTCATTATGGCCAAACAGTTCTATTTTTGTTTCCTCAGACCAGAGGACATTTCTCCAAAAAGTACGATCTTTGTCCCCATGTGCAGTTGCAAACTGTAGTCTGGCTTTTTATGGCGGTTTTGGAGCAGTGGCTTCTTCCTTACTGAGCGGCCTTTCAGGTTATGTCGATATAAGACTCGTTTTACTGTGGATATAGATACTTTTGTACCTGTTTCCTCCAGCATCTTCACAAGGTCCTTTGCTGTTGTTCTGGGATTTATTTGCACTTTTCGCACCAAAGTATGTTCATCTCTAGGAGACAGAATGTTTCTCCATCCTGAGCTTTATGATGGCTGCGTGGTCCCATGGTGTTTATACTTGCGTACTATTGTTTGTACAGATGAACGTGGTACCTTCAGGCATTTGGAAATTGCTCCCAAGGATGAACCAGACTTGTGGAGGTCTACAATTTTTTTTCTGAGGTCTTGGCTGATTTCTTTTGATTTTCCCATGATGTCAAGCAAAGAGGCACTGAGTTTGAAGGTAGGCCTTGAAATACATCCACAGGTACACCTCCAATTGACTCAAATGATGTCAATTAGCCTATCAGAAGCTTCTAAAGCCATGACATCATTTTCTGGAATTTTCAAAGCTGTTTAAAGGCACAGTCAACTTAGTGTATGTAAACTTCTGACCCACTGGAATTGTGATACAGTGAATTATAAGTGAAATAATCTGTCTGTAAACAATTGTTGGAAAAATTACTTGTGTCATGCACAAAGTAGATGTCCTAACCGATTTGCCAAAACTATAGTTTGTTAACAAAAAATGTGTGGAGTGGTTGGAAAACAAGTTTTAATGACTCCAACCTAAGTGTATGTAAACTTCCGACTTCAATTGTACATTTCTCCCTGGCATATTACGTCATTTATGCAGCAGCATACAATACCTTTTTGGACTCACCTTGTTGTGCTGTGCCCTTCTGACGCGGCGGTCCTTCTTGCTGGCAAATTTTGTCATCAAAATTTGTCATCAAAGTCTGGCATTCTCTGGATTTATGGTTCTTTCAAGAAAACAAAGTCGAATTATGACGTCAGTGATCTTCAGGTCGGAGCTCTAGAAAGAGGCCCGACTAGGAATTCCGAGTTACATGACTGTTCAAAACGTATTTTCACAGTCGGAGCTCATTCATTTCAGAGTTCCCAGTTGTCTTGAACTCACTGAAGTCTGAGATTTCCCAGTTCCGAGTTTCCAGTTTTTTTGAACGCGGCAGAAGTCATGCTGGATTGACAGCATGGCCAATGTATTCAAACTTTTTTTCAAAGATTTTGAAAGTATGATGTTGACATGATCAGACCAATCAAAGCTACGGTATAAATAACGTTATTCAATGTCATTTTATCTGTGGCCAATGACCTTGAGCCTTCTTGGATGGGCACTTCTAATGTAAATCTATGACAGCACCCAAGGGGCATGAATTTCCGAGCTCTTGCAGTGACGTAGTGTCCCCATGAGTGACAGAACACTGAGCCAATCACGGCGCAACTAGAGAACCAACCCCTACGCTCCGTATTTTCCACTGGCTGCCCCACCACCAGAGAAAGCACTGAGATAGGCTAAAACACCTACATTTTGGAGCTGCTTTACGCAAGAAAGCAAAAAAGAGACCATGTTTGTATGCGGCTTTGTTAACTCAAATATATATATTTTTTAATTGTTTGCAAACTGATATGTGACACGTATTAATGCCAAAATGACATGCAAAACAGGCAACAACAAAAATTATATAGACTACCAGTCAAAAGCTTGGACACACCTACTCATTCAAGGGGTTTTCTTTCTTTTTACTACTTACATTGTAGAATAATAGTGAAGACATCAAAACTATGAGATAACACATATGGAATCATGTAGTAACCAAAAAAGTGTTAAACAAATCAAAATATATGTTATATTTGAGATTCTTCAAATAGCAACCCTTGATGACAGCTTTGCACACTCTTGGATTTCTCTCAACCAGCTTAATGAGATAGTCACCAGGAATGCATTTCAATTAACAGGTGTGCCTTCTTAAAAGTTAATTTCTTGAATGTCTTTCCTTCTTAATGCGTTTGAGCCAATCAGTTGTGTTGTGACAATGTAGGGGGGTATACAGAAGATAGCCCTATTTGGTAAAAGACCAAGTCCATATTATGGCAAGAACAGCTCAAATAAGCAAAGAGAAATGACAGTCCATCATTACTTTAAGACATGAAGGTCAGTCAATACGGAAAATGTCAAGAACTTTGAACGTTTCTTCAAGTTCAGTCGCAAGAAAGCATCAAGCGCTATGATGAAACTGGCTCTCATGAGGACCACCACAGGAATGCAAGACCCAGAGTTACCTCTGCTACAGAGGATAAGTTCATTAGAGTTACCAGCCTCAGAAATTGCATCTAAATAAATGCTTCACAGAGTTCAAGTCACAGACACATCTCAACATCAACTGTTCAGAGGGGACTGTGTGAATCAGGCCTTCATGGTTGAATTGCTGCAAAGAAACCACTACTAAAGGACACCAATAAGAAGGAGAGACCTGCTTGGGCCAAGAAACACAAGCAATGGACATTAGACCGGTGGAAATGTGTCCTTTGATCTGGAGTCCAAATTGGAGATTTTTGGTTCCAACCGCTGTGTCTTTGTGAGATGCGGTGTGGGTGAAAGGATGATCTCTGCATGTGTATTTCCCACCTTCAAGACTGTTGGAAAAGCATTCCAGGTGAAGCTGGTTGAGAGAATGCCAAGAGTGTGCAAAGCTGTCATCAAGGCAAAGGGTGGCTATTTGAAGAATCTCCAATCTCAAATATATTTTGATTTGTTTAATACTGTTTTGGTTACTACATGATTCCATATGTGTTATTTCATAGTTTTTATGTCTTCACTATTATTCTACAATGTAGAAAATAGTAAAAATAAAGAAAAACCCTTGAATGAGTAGGTGTGTCTAAACTTTTGACTGGTACTGTATATATACAGTGGGGGAAAAAAGTATTTAGTCAGCCACCAATTGTGCAAGTTCTACCACTTAAAAAGATGAGAGAGGCCTGTAATTTTCATCATAGGTACACGTCAACCATGACAGACAAAATGAGAATTTATTTCCAGAAAATCACATTGTAGGATTTTTTATGAATTTATTTGCAAATTATGGTGGAAAATAAGTATTTGGTCAACAACAAAAGTTTCTCAATACTTTGTTATATACCCTTTGTTGGCAATGACACAGGTCAAACGTTTTGTCTTCACAAGGTTTTCACACACTGTTGCTGGTATTTTGGCCCATTCCTCCATGCAGATCTCCTCTAGAGCAGTGATGTTTTGGGGCTGTCGCTGGGCAACACGGACATTCAACTCCCTCCAAAGATTTTCTATGGGGTTGAGATCTGGAGACTGGCTAGGCCACTCCAGGACCTTGAAATGCTTCTTTCGAAGCCACTCCTTCGTTGCCCGGGCGGTGTGTTTGGGATCATTGTCATGCTGAAAGACCCAGCCACGTTTCATCTTCAATGCCCTTGCTGATGGAAGGAGGTTTTCACTCAAAATCTCACGATACATGGCCCCATTCATTCTTTCCTTTACACGGATCAGTCGTCCTGGTCCCTTTGCAGAAAAACAGCCCCAAAGCATGATGTTTCCACCCCCATGCTTCACAGTAGGTATGGTGTTCTTTGGATGCAACTCAACATTCTTTGTCCTCCAAACACGACAAGTTGAGTTTTTACCAAAAAGTTCTATTTTGGTTTCATCTGACCATATGACATTCTCCCAATCCTCTTCTGGATCATCCAAATGCACTCTAGCAAACTTCAGACGGGCCTGGACATGTACTGGCTTAAGCAGGGGGACACGTCTTGCACTGCAGGATTTGAGTCCCTGGCGGCGTAGTGTGTTACTGATGGTAGGCTTTGTTACTTTGGTCCCAGCTCTCTGCAGGTCATTCACTAGATCCCCCCGTGTGGTTCTGGGATTTTTGCTCACCGTTCTTGTGATCATTTTGACCCCACGGGGTGAGATCTTGCGTGGAGCCCCAGATCGAGGGAGATTATCAGTGGTCTTGTATGTCTTCCATTTCCTAATAATTGCTCCCACAGTTGATTTCTTCAAACCAAGCTGCTTACCTATTGCAGATTCAGTCTTCCCAGCCTGGTGCAGATCTACAATTTTGTTTCTGGTGTCCTTTGACAGCTCTTTGGTCTTGGCCATAGTGGAGTTTGGAGTGTGACTGTTTGAGGTTGTGGACAGGTGTCTTTTATACTGATAACAAGTTCAAACAGGTGCCATTAATACAGGTAACGAGTGGAGGACAGAGGAGCCTCTTAAAGAAGAAGTTACAGGTCTGTGAGAGCCAGAAATCTTGCTTGTTTGTAGGTGACTAAATACTTATTTTCCACCATAATTAGCAAATAAATTCATTAAAAATCCTACAATGTGATTTTCTGGATTTTTTTTCCTCAATTTGTCTGTCATAGTTGACGTGTACCTATGATGAAAATTACAGGCCTCTCTTATCTTTTTAAGTGGGAGAACTTGCACAATTGGTGGCTGACTAAATACTTTTTTTCCCCACTGTATATATTTTTTAGCTTAACAGGTGGGGCTCAAAACAGGTGGGGCTCTGCTCCTCCTGCAATGAATGACAGGTCGCCACTGAACACATGTAGCCCAGATACTGTACATATTCCAACACATCTGATGTAAGAGTTACTGTAATCAGTGACAATGGAGTATAGAAGGATTATTGTGGAGACAGTGGTTTTCCAGTGTGGTTTTATCTAGGCCTACTTAGGTATATACTGTACTAAACAGTATTATTTGATATGGACACATCTCTATTATTTGAAAACCCATTTTGCATGTGTATGAACAAATAGCACATATTCAATTTGGTTGACATTATTTCCTTATCCTTGCTTTGAGAGAGAGTGAAGATAAGTGCCACAAG
The DNA here is from genome assembly GCF_964263955.1 of Coregonus lavaretus. NCBI lineage: Eukaryota > Metazoa > Chordata > Actinopteri > Salmoniformes > Salmonidae > Coregonus > Coregonus lavaretus. The sequence continues at coordinate 13,611,522 of NC_139991.1, read as the reverse complement.
AACCATATGGGAGAAAAGCCTTGTAGCATTTAAAACTGTTGTATAAAATGTCCCTTTTACAAGTCACATGAGTATCCTGTTGAATGTCTGAGTGCGCCCTCTTCTCTCTCCATCTCTCTCCAGCTCCAGCCTTGATGGTCGTTTCATATTCATGCTCAATTTCAGATGTACATAATTGAGGAGCGAGCATGCGTCTTGGGAGAAAGGTCTGCCCATGTACAGAAGACAAATCAATGAATATTACAGGACTTTGAGAGTACACAGGTTCCGGCTGAATACACACAACATCCTGTTCCATCCCACTTTTTGCCGCCTTCTCTCCTGCAGTCATTAAAACATAGCAATTGCATGTGACTGCAGTCACAACCTCACAGTCAACACTACACCTACTACACCTTTCACTATGAGCTGTGAGAGCATATGCATTCAAGTCTCATTTGCCAATATGTGTTATGAGAGATTTGTCTTCAGTGTTGAACAAATCCCCAAAACGTAAGCTAACTTGAGACTACATTAGGGAAGGTGAACAAAGCTTGAATTCAGTGTTGGGCTTCTGACGTTGCATGGAGTAAAGCCGGTCGAAAACTCTAAGAAATGCCAGAATCGTGCTGGGAAGTAAGCAGTACTTTTAGAACTGATAAAGGTGCAGAGTGAAACAGCATCATTAAGATAAGAGGCTGGTGACGCAGATGGGGAGGCAGGGAGGTTAGTGTTGATGGCTACATTGCAGACCACGGAGACACAGATCTGTAGGAGAGCGGGCTATCACCTTATTGTGGGAACCATAACAGCAGCCTCTGCTTACCAGGAAGTGGCATGTTCTAATCGTTGCTCAAATCCCATCTGAAGCAGAGCTTGGATATAGGTGGGGCCGTGGGAGGGCTATGTAGAGGTGTTGCTGGACTGGTGCCATGGTGTGATATGGCTCAAGAGCTTCTTCCTCCTTCATGAGAGTGCTATTTATCCTCTAGTGGATTCAACACCTCTGCTCAGACAAGCACTTTCCAAAGGGGCACTGACTCAACCTCGGCCGGCCGTTCTGATAACAGAGAAGGGCCAAGTTAATGGGGGTCTGTGTCAGCTATTTTAAAATGGGAGCCTGGAAATAAAGGAAACCTCGATATACATGGATGGGATGAGCTGCTCGATCATACACCATTTGTTTAGCAAGCAAGGGGAAGTGGTTTAACGATCCCCACAAAATACAAAATAATATGTTCTAAATGCCTCTTACAGTTATGAGATACCATTGTCCTCTACATTTATTTTCTGTCCTCTGATACAGAGTAAATAATGCTTTTGCTGAGGGCAATTTACCAAGAGTGAATTGAAATGCCATGGTACCCAATTATTTTGTCACAAAACATCTCAAAAATTGGGCGAGTAACGGTTGACTCTCCAGAAGCCGATGAATGCTTATTGTGCTAGCAGTGGATTTTCTAAGAGGCCCTTCCTTCTAAGACACAGGCCACTGAGGATCAGCGTAGAGCCCCATAAATAAAGCTCATCACTTTCTTCAGCTCATTACCCTGTCATCCCAAATAAGGAGCTCTCATTTCCCCTCAATGATAAACTAATACCGGAGCGGGGAGAGGGGGCTACCGGGAAGACGTATGGCAAAGCAATTAGTTAGCCTCAGATTTACAACACATCCTCTCCAATGTATGTATAAAAAGGCAATGCCAACAAAGGGCCTTGGCCCTGCATTTTAATATTTTAGACGTTTAATGGTAAGACATTACCGTCCAGGGATGAAAACCCTCTCCATTTTTTGTCAACAGTCTATAAAATGTGGAATCATGTTCCATTTAGCTAAACAACCTATAAATCTTCAGCAGCAGCCCCCATTAGTCCACTCCTACATTCTACAGCAACCTGTTATCGTAGTGTACCAAGGTTATGCTGCATGAGACTAGAGTATGTGGCTGTGTACTGAAACATCTGTTAGGTTAGGATCCTCACTACATCCTTATACAATAGAACGTTTTTTTTTTTTTTTTTAACTGGCATAGTTCTTAAAAGCATTGGTCATTGTGAGATGCCCTTGATACTGTTTTGTGAATTTTTATTGTCACATTTTCTTTTCAGTATCTGAAAATGGCAATTATGGATACCATTTTTATGTCTCTGCGTGCAGTATGAAGAAAGTTCGAGGTAGTTTCGCAACCCAATGTTGAGTAGCATTAGTGCAATGACTGGAAGTCTAAAGGTACACTAGCGTATGTTACTGAACTATCCACAAGTTCATCTGACTCTGGGTACAGTATGTAGAAATGGCTTAATTGACAGAATCTCACAGTATCCCTTTAAGCAAGTGATGTAAATAAAGCATCAACTACACAATTGCAATATTTTCATGGGGAAACACAATGCATCCTACTATATTTATTGTTAGTATGAGAGTGTGAATTTGTACCAAGAAAACATGAGGTGAATAACTACTTTGAGCCTTTCTGGCCCAGATCCAAGCATGTGTGTTCTCTTATGAGAGTGATGTCAGATTGAAAGCTTCAGAAAAGCATCAGTTGGCTCTACCATCCCAACATTAAAGGCCACCTTGTGCCTAAAACATCCAGGGAAATCTTGCTCTTCATCCTTTGACATGACGCGGCTTCAATTATAATGAATAAACAGCTGCTACCGTGTGTTTCTTTAAAATTGCTTAATACCTTTAAGGCCTTCTAAATCATATGTTCTTCATTGCCTCCAAATCTTTTTAATATGTTGTACAAAGTTTATAGTTTTTGAAGCTTCGGGATTTGTGGACAGGATGGTCATTGGGACACTGTGCGTCCAACTCAATGCTTCTTCACAAATATTTTGTACCGCCTTCATCATTCTAGTTATCAGCAGTTTTCAATGCCTGATGAAATATGGATGTGTGTTCCTATAGGGCCATTAAAAGAAAACATTATGTGTGCATGTCCTTTTATAGGACTGGACCCTTGCCTTTAGCCTATCGTGATTGAAGTGCAACAAGTGACTTAAGGCTAAGATTGGCATTGCTCCTCTCCACTAAAGCATCTGTGAAGATAGCCAAGTAGAGGCTACTGCATGTGAATTGTCACTCTCTGTGACAACACTGAAAACAGATTAAATATTAAATACAAAATGGCCTGAAACATTCTTCCCTTGGTCCATAGGGGATTGTCACTATTTCATTATATATCTAAAAAAGATAAAGTGCCACTTCTAAATCATTGCACAATGTATAACAAGCCCCTTTGCTCATCCAAAGACCTGTCACGTCAGCAGTCCAGGCAAGGGGAAAGTCGACATTAAGCTTTTAAGATTGTTTTGTTATTTTCCTCCCCTGTAGAACTAACAAGGTGACATAAAATGATATACATTATTCAGCCAGATGTACTTAGTTTAATGGAATAAAGTGAAAGTGTCTTCTTTTTCCCCACTTGTTCCCTCTTTACCCCATGTAAAAGCCAACCATATGATGCAGTCACAGGGACTCCAACAAGTGTGACATTCACAAAAGAGAGGTTCCAAAGAATGTCAGCTACACATTTCCCCCTTTCTGCCAGAATCAGCACATTCATAAGTCCATTAGAGTTGCCTTTAAAAAGTAAAGAACTGAACTTTGCTGATGGAACACAACTTTGTGCTTTATCTCCATCAGTAATGGGGCCATGGGTTCAGTCAATGGATTATATTTTAAAACTTCAAAATATAATCCACTGGAAAGATAGTATCATCACTTGGACATCAAAATTCTTAATCTACTACTTTAAGACTGACTATACAATACAGTTGGATAACGTGTTTATAAGGAGGAAAGCACTGTTCTCTATGCACAGTATTTCTGATGCTGTGTCTATGCTGTATCAGCATTAAAGATTGGTCATCTAATTCAATGCCTGTTACAGAATCTAACCACCACAGGTGAGATCCTGTATCATTTAACAGCCTCACCTCATTATGTACGAGGCTAATTGTGTTGAATTGTACAGTATACTTGATGATACTTCAGGGGATTTGTTTAATTTATATTATTCCCTTTGCTATTTACATTTTACATTTTAGTCATTTAGCAGACGCTCTTATCCAGAGCGACTTACAGGAGCAATTAGGGTTAAGTGCCTTGCTCAATGGCACATCGACAGATTTTTCAGCTAGTCGGCTCGGGGATTAGAACCAGCGACCTTTCGGTTACTGGCACAACGCTCTTAACCACTAAGCTACCTGCCGCCCCTACGCCCCTACCGCCCCTATTGCAAGGTTTATTTTGTTAGGTTAATATTTAATGGCTGTGTGTGATAATAAGCTAAATTCCCACTGAGCTAAAGATTCTGTGGTGACGGACTATTATGGCTTCATGAAGTGTGTGTTTCTGTAACCAAGGCTGAATACTTTACAGATAGATAACCTTGGTTAGCTACTGTTTGTGTGAGATGTGTTGTTTATTAGTATAGTTCTGGGATCTTAATATCCTACTATCACCCATAATGCCCCTAAATGCAGATGAATACATTTTATGCAGTCTTCATCAATCATACATCACAGTAATATGTTACATAAGCTTGAAGGGCAAGATTTGAGTACTTTATTAAATTCTACATTTACATTTTAGTCATTTATCAGACGCTCTTATAATAATATAATATAATATAATATGCCATTTAGCAGACGCTTTTATCCAAAGCGACTTACAGTCATGCGTGCATACATTTTTGTGAATGGGTGGTCCCGGGGATCGAACCCACTACCTTGGCGTTACAAGCGCCGTGCTCTACCTTATCCAGAGCGACTTACAGTTTTTAGTGAGAGCATACATTTTTCATACTGGCCCCCCGTGGGAAACGAACCCACAACCCTGGCGTTGCAAGCGCCATGCTCTACCAACTGAGCTACAGGAGGCCCTATCATCCTCACTAATGAACAGGGTATAAATCCGGGAGATTAATATCTCCAAATCCTGTTTTCACCAGTTGTTGTTCTTGGTAGTCAAGACATGCCCATCCACCTCCAGGGACAACACCATACAGACATTCAGGATTCCCAGACTGGCAGTCCAGTGGTCCTCCTTTAATGTTGCAGGGCTCCCCATTAGCGTTTATATTGTAAAGACATGTATTCAAAGACATTCATTGAAATTCATGTTATTTATTTATTTTGTTTACTCATTTCCTGCGATCCTTACCAAATAGTGTAATCTCTACTATTTTCCTCCCAGTGGGACACCAATGATAATGATTTCCTAGATAAGTATGCAAATTGACAATACAGGCAATTGACAGTACAGTTTTTATGGGCACACCATTATTATTATTATTATTATTATTATTTTATTTATTTTGATTAACTCTGTGGTCTGTGGATGAACCCCAAATTACATATTTGTTAAACAAACACTTTGGAGTGAACTTGACGAGGAAACTGAAGTCCAATACAAATCCCGTATTTAAATGACATTGATCACAAAAGTATACCAGAGGATCCATACATTTTGTTTAATCTAATCTCTTTCTGTCAAGGGTAGATTAAATACACCCCTTAACTCATTCATTAGTAGCAGACAGCTGCTCTAACTCCACACACATACACACACACACACACACACACACACACACACACACACACACACACACACACACACACACACACCCACACCCACACCCCCACACACACACACACACACACACACACACACACACACACACACACACACACACACACACACACACACATACACAAAAAAGAGAGAGGGCAAGAAACCAGAGTATGCATGGGGACAGATAACGGTTCATAGCCCCTGTGGCCTCCCTCTTTCCCCCAGCTGTACAGGCCTAATCACCTCGAGAACAGAGCACCCTTCACACTCTTATCAGAGGAGATCAGAAATTCCAGGTGAGGCATTATAAGTTCCGTTAGAGATTCGGAGCGCTGTGGCTCATTCCAATTATCACTTTATTTATCCAGCTTGGCTGTCATTGTCAGATTTTGACTCCTTTATTAGCCTGGTATTAACAGGTGGAGGGATTCACATCACTACTCACTTTTCTAACAATTTAATTCCAACTTTCTATATAGTGAATTCACCTCTGCTTGTGTTGATTTTCCATCTATTGAAGGAAATGGAAAAGTTCCTCACTGCACAGCTATTTTGCTGTGGAGAAATAGGTCAATGTAATATACTTTAGTGACATATAGGTAGACTACAGTTTGAGTATCTAGTGGCGCATATTTAGCGGTTCACACGCGTCTCTGTGTATTCAACAGAAGCACACCATGAGAAATTCATGTTGTGTGTGTATCTGTGTCTTTCAGTATTGATAAGTGTGTGTGTGTGTGTTTGTGTGTGTGTGTGTGTGTGCGTGTGCGTGTGCGTGTGCGTGTGCGTGTGTGTGTGTGTGTGTGTGTGTGTGTATGCCCATGTGTTGAAGGCATAGGGAGAAGGGAGCTATTGGAGTGTGACGGCCTTCCAATCAGGCAGGGCGACATGCAGGGCCTGTCGACAGGTCATCTCTATGGAAGGCTCGGTAGGAAGGCCAACACCTCTGATTTGGGCTGTCAGAGGAGGGAAGGGCAAAACAGCCCTGAGAAAAGAAATTGTAAGAATCCATAATTTCAGGACTGGTTGTATCCATTAAACCACAAATTGGATGTTACAGCTTGTCTGACTTGTTTAGTGAATGCTGACAAAAAATAAATAGGAAAGAAAAACACAAATGGCCTTTGATTTTTGCTTAACCTCCCCTAGCCTTGGTGGGGGTTTGAGATGAATGTAGTATTAGATGTTAGACCTATGTGTGGCTTAACCACCTAAAGGCACACTTCATTTTGTGTCACATTCTAATTGGTAAACAGTATAGTGGGATATTGATCAGGCTTAACTGCCTTCATTTATTACGTTGATTTGTAACTCAGGCGATCTGTGCTGCTCTATGACCGGAAGGAAATCTATTGAAAATACCCCCTCTGACAGGACAACAAATGTGTGTTACGTTTTGGTAATTGCCTCCTTATTGATAAATGAAAGAGAAGTAGTTTAGTCCAGGCAATACCTGCCAACATATGAACCCTTGCAACGAAAAACCATATACATGTGTGTGTGTTTAGAAAAATTATAATATTATCAAATATATATATTTCACATTTGGAATGTGTATACCACATCAATAGGGTAATTTTTTAAAGAGCATGCCATCACACTTCACAATTATACTTGCTAGTTTTTGATTTCATACTTATTTTCTATACTTTCTTATAAATATTCATGAAGTCTATAAAACATTTTTCTAAACGCACATATGGTTCTCCGTCTGTAGGATTCATACAGTATGTTCTCTGATTCTATTCAACACTACAGTTATGGCTCATTGTTTATTAGATAGACGCTCAAAAGAAAACTGTCAGAACGGTTATCTGAGATCCATATAACCTCTAGTTCTCAGAAATACAACATTCTTCACATTTCCAGTAATACTGAAGTGTTATTTTTACAACTGCATTAGTACACAAAACTGTACAGATGTGTTACGTCTTTATTCATTGTGCTATTCCTTTACCCAACAAAACCTTGTCCTTAAAGTGTGCTGTCCAACCATTATGAAGAAAAGGCTCAGAGCAGGTGCAGGTTTGTGTTTCAATACCCTTTCAGAGGCGACAGAAAGGCGGGGGGGGGGGGGGGGTAGGACTATGGTGAGTGACTAGCAGGCTATAGATCACTCTGACACATTCAGATACGGAGCCTAGCCTGCTAGCTTCATAAAAAATGAAGTTACCTTTCAATTACACCCGGCCCAAAATGATTTATGTTTTTAAGTTTTAATTTCAATTAACCAACCTGTTTAGCCAATGTCCTGTTGTATACTCAAGTTAACAGCCAGGGAGAAAGACTCAATTACAGCTTACAACATGTTGATTTGGTATACAAAAAATTGGCTAATTCATTCTTGTCTGGACACATTTCTCGCTCGCTCTAACTTACAGCTCATCCAAAAATCTACTTACAATGTCCACTGGGCATTGCAGGTTCATGCCACCCACAAATCATTATCTTTTGGAATAGAGGTTTTTATTTAAACACTTTATTTGTTGAAAAGAGAGAGGAACATAATGAGTGAAATAAAAAATGAAATTGTCTTCCTATGGGACAGGTGTTTATTAGAGAGAATGATTAGTAAGCAATTGAGTTGTCTGATGGGGACTTGCAACATGCAAGATCCTCTGCACGTTGTGGAGAGTGAAATAGTTTTTCTCTTTTATGTGGAACCACAATTTCACAGCACATCTATAAAGGAGATGAGGGTTACTGGCCTTCAGGTACACTACACTGACCTCAGCAGACCAATCCAAGCCTAGATTAAATGCTTATGTAATCCAATAAGATAGTGATTGCTTTTGAATACACAAGGAACTGATGAGTACAGGTATTCCCCAAGAGTATCAAATAATGCTGAGCCAATAGTGAGGTGCATATTGTAATTGTCTCCTGAGTGGCGCAGTGGTCTAAGGCACTGCATCGCAGTGCTAACTGTGCCACTAGAGATCCTGGTTCGAATCCAGGCCCGGCCGCGACCGGGAGACTCATGGGCGGCGCACAATTGGCCCAGCGTCGTCCAGGGTAGGGGAGGGAATGGCCGGCAGGGATGTACCTCAGTTGATAGAGCGTGGCGTTTGCAACGCCAGGGTTGTGGGTTCGATTCTCACGGGGGGCCAATAAAATAAAAAAAAATGTATTCACTAACTGTAAGTCGCTCTGGATAAGAGCGTCTGCTAAATGACTAAAATGTAAATGTAATCCAAAAGGCTCTCAGCCAAGGAGGTGATTTTATTGAGTAGGTACCAATGGGAGTTACGTAATCGACTGAATTCAGCTTTTCACTTTCAGTAGGAAAAGGAAACATGGATGAAATTATAGATTTACCTCCTGTAATTGTGTCCCACTCATTTACACACACTACTTCCCTTGAAATATGACAGGTATGTAGTCATATTTAAATACAACTGTATACTACTGGAATAAACTTAACAGAAGTGTGTGTTTACGCACTGTAGGTGACTGAAACAGTTACAACAGACGTATTCAACACATGATCAATCATCTCTCCCAGCAGGTGACAGTGATGAAGTCCACCAAGCCATGCATCTCACGATAGCCATCAGGAGAACCAAGGCACTGGATTTAAGGTTTTAAGGAATAACACATTTAAATGATAACAACCAGAGGAGATGGGGTGTGTTGATGATTATACAACGGGTGGGTTTAATCCTGGATGCTGATTGGTTAAAACCGCATCTCAGCCGGTGTCTATTCCACAAGTTACCACCGGCTAAAGCTATGACGTTGAAATGCCTATTTACTCTGTTCCATCTCACTGCACAAACTACTGTCTCATCAGCCCAGCCAGGCAATTTATAAACGTAATCTCCATTATAAAAAGCATCTAGACATTATCTCCCATTTCTTTGAGACTAGCATTTGGTTTTCAACAGCGGAGATTTATATAAACCTTGCTGTCTGTCTCTCCGACATTTGAAACATTGTTTCAATATTGAAATTCAATATAGTAATGAACGTGTCGGGAATCGGGATGAGACAGACAGGCAGGCAGCTTTTCTCAGCCAGTCAAAATCATGAATCAGCTGGCATTATTTTTATGGATATATACAAAGAACTGTCGATAGAAAACAGGTAAAACTAAACGAAGTGCAGCTAGTTTGCAGTCTTTCCAGCTTCAGTGTGAAGTGATTGTGTTAGCTGTGTTGTTGGCTAGCTCCTTTGAACAACAGTGTCCTGACAAGAAAGCACATTTTCTATGCCAGGCAAAATCGAGCATCATTAGCTCATTGTTATGGATGTATCCAAATAAATGTCACTAGAAAACAGCTTAAAGAGACGCAAATGCTGTTATTCTGCATGCACTGTTTGACGTGAATTTAAGTTAGTCGTAGTTGTCTAGCTAGCAAGCAAGAGATAAGAATGTTGCCAGCCAGTATGGAAATGGAACATTTAGAATGAACAACTGGGTCGCATCCATAGATACAGAACAAAAATACTTAACGATTGGGTCGCTTCTCTGGAAACCAAATCGATAGAGTGAACGACCAGCCGGCTTGGGTAGCAACCTTAGATTTGTGTCGGGACTATATCTCTTGGAAGGATGAAATAGTATGAATACATTCATCAAAATAACTTTTTTTATGAAACTATGTCACTCATTATTTGAATATGTTGGTAACCCGTTGTATGAAAGTGATAATCCCCTCGAAGCCAGTGTTTTGAGAATATATTGGCACGGTTTGCCGGCCCTCTACTTCATCTCGGGCCTAATAACACCCGTGCCAATATATCCTCCAAACACCGGCTTCTCGGGCATTATCACTTAAGTAGCACATGCAACCACAGAGAGAGAGAGAGAGGTACCCAAATACCGAAAAATGCCTGTCGTCCTATTTCAGTTTTGCGGATTGCGCAGGCACATGATGAAATGCCATAAAAAAGAGAGTGGGAAAAATAGGTCAGACACATTGAGCTCTTGGCTTCATTCGCCAACATGTCATCACCTAAGGAGGAAAATGAAGAAAAATTGCCCTAACCAAACACATGCTTCAGGATTAAAATTGTTTCAGGGCCTATTCTGGCTGTATCCTGTTTTCAAACCATCTGCGGCTGCGCTTCATAGCATCCTCCTCCAAGCTCAAGATGTAAATACAACTGTTAGAGATTGTAGTCATACGGGACATTTATCACATTTTAGTCATTTATCAAATGCTCTTATCCAGAGCGAATTACAGTAGTGAGTGCTTACATTTTCAAACTTATTTTCCCCGTACTGGCCCCTTGTGGGAAACAAACTCACAACCCTGGCATTGCAAGCGCCTTTCTCTACCAACTGAGCCACACAGGACCCATGATTTATGAATCATGGAGAAGGGTAGGTAGGGGGCTAAAGGACTGTTCTGCATTACATCTGAGGGATTGTGAGTCATGAGATCAGAACGTAAGAGAGCTGCTTTGTTCCTACAGCTTCTCTCGCCTCTCGCTACCTACACAAATAAATGAGGTGGCAATTCAGACAAATCCATCTGCTGTCTGTGACTCAGGTCAGACCCAAAGCACACACTGCTTGGATTAAACACACATGCACACACACAAAACACACAGACACAGAAACAGATAAGGGAACAAACATGAGAACACGCCACAGGCATTCATGTTATAAAATGCAAATGAAGACACACACTACATATGCAACAAACAAAAAAAAGAAGAAGGAGGCCCTAACATAAACAAATATCTTACCCTTGGATAGACCACATAGGGCGTTCTCCAAGTCTCCACCTGTGCATCTAGCAGGCTTACCTTTGCTAGTTTACATTTGAATCGAACTCCCACTGCACTCTTACCCCACCCAGGTCCAACATCAATTTGCTCTTTCATTCATTTCCCTCAGAACAAGAAATAAGAAAGTGTGTGAATTCAGAGGCCTGCCCTGGGGTTTGTTATTTCAATGCAGGCCCAATCCCCTCGCTGATGTCCTCCCACTCTGCATTACCTGCCCCATGTGGAATTCCATTTACCAACTATCCATTAAACATCACAGCACCGCTATGTAGAGAGAGAGAGAGCACTGCACGGAGCCTCATTCCACCAGCACATCCAACTGTGTCAACAATTATTAGGACTTTCTAAGGAAAGGGCCCTGTCTCATAACGTCAATAGATATTTTACTGAAGGCCTTGTCGGTGTATAAAAAAGAGCAAGTGAAGGAAAAGCATGCTCTTGTGTTGTGAATCATCTAATTGGCTGTGGGTTTCAACCGCTCTAAGTATCAAACTGCAGGAAACAGTGTAGTCTCTGCCGTCACATTTAAACCTCTAGAAAACGGTCAATAATAACTGGTTTTGAGCAGACAGTGAAGGGCTGAGCAGACAGGGGATGCTATCTCTCTCAGAGAGTTGAAGCATGAAAGATGACTGACAGGTCTCTGGCTTTAGTATCTACAGCTCCCAGAGGGTGATATGGCATAGCAATAACAACCATAAATATATTGTATGGAGGAGGTGCCAGGCAAAGCATGGGTCCCTCGGGAGTGTCTCCCTACTCCCACTGTACTGTAGTCTACCTCTCCCTCTATCTATTGGAAAATAAAGGCAAATGTTGCATTACCGCGGGCCATGGCAAGAGAATAGGTTCACTTGTGTCTGAATAACCCAATAGAATCTGGGTCACCTCCCATGCCCCTGCCACACAAAGATACACAGCCCAATGAGAGAAACACACTTTTGTCAGTCACACTTAAGTGCACTTTAATGATGGTCGGCCTACGAGGCAAGGGCCTTGCTCCACTCCGGGTGGCTTTATTTGTGATCTCTTCTCTCTAGGTGTCTTTCTTTTTACACATATCTGCCGATTTGACAGATTTAAGTGCACTTAAACACAGACCACTAAAACAGATTGTTACTGTGTGATAAATAATATACCGATATATTTGAAAAAGACAGGGGCATACAAATCTTATAAAGACCATGTCGGTCAACGCTGTGTATCACTAAAAGGTTAATTCAAGATGAGCTTTTGGGATTAGTAAACGGTGATCAGATTTACATTATTGACAGCTTTTTCATTCAATTAATATGACTTAATCGAAATGTCTACCTTTACACAGTCCCCACCAATCATTAGATCTTTGGCACCTATCTCATTATCTGGCCTAACTCAAATGTTCTATTAGTTGGGTTTAATGTAAGGGAGATCATCTGTTTTAATGAACCTGTATGCCGGTGGATGAGGAGAGGAAAGTCTTAAAGGTATTCTCCACTCACAGCTGGAGGGAGGCAGCAATTAGATTCCCTGTGTCAGATTGTGTTAGTGGCATAGCACCAAGGAAACAGGCAACAGGGTGAGGAGCTCCTTGCTGCTCTGTTCAAATGAGAAACTCTGTGTTCCAAGTGATACCGTGTCACGCTGATTGCTGGTAGTGACAAGGAAAGGGAGGAGCTGCTCGCAATAGTAACAAAACATCTCCTGCAGCAGTCTCATCAGATGGAGAGTCATTCACAGTAAGGCTTGTTGACCAGGGATGACCTCTCTACACTGACAGCAAACAATTTGCTCCTTTCTCCACACAAATAACATACATTCAGAACAAGTCAATCTATCAACAAATCAGCATGTACTTGGCTTCCGGGATGTATTGGCCATCTGGCAATTCTGGCAGATGCCAGATGGGCTGGACTATTTTTTTGTTGGGTGGGCTGGTCGAAATTGACACACACAAAAATAATAGTTTTTTATTAAAAAGGCCTGTTAAGATTTTATTTTTGAAAGATTTTTATGCAATTTCTCTGTTATACTAATCTGTATTGAGCTTTTGGCCCCCCCTAACAAGATGGGCCGGCCAGGTTTTCTGATAGCCTGAGCTGAGGTCACGCAAACTCACATTCAAAGTCAAACGCGGCATTAGCAAAGAGATCTGCTCTGACTCTGTCAGACAGCCAAGTTCATGGATCGTAAAAACAGAAAGGGTGCCTATAAACGTAGAAATAGCATATTCTACATTGTCACCTCACTCAAAACGTCCTATTTTTGGGGCGGCTAAAACCATTATTTGGTCAACAGTAAATTGCATTATTCTCATGATTCCTGTAATGAATAAGTGTCTGCCCTGCCCCTGTGCCTGTTTTGCTGGGGCCTGCTGCTGTGATGAGGGAGCCACTCTCCTCTCCCCCCATGCACTTGAGAGAAAAATGCGTTCTGATCGTATAACATTTCAAAATACAATTGTGGGAAAAACACAGCTTTGGATGCTTCATTCACTTATCCCTGTCAAAGAGAGGATGGTATCAGCTTTCTGTAGGTATAATTTTTTTATTCTCAACTCTCAATATTCAGCTCAATAGCAACTATTTTACAACCAAGATATTTGATATGGCTTTGAGATATGGAGCGGCGCAGTGCGCAAAATCCGCACCGGCCATTTTACATTTACGTCATTTAGCAGACACTCTTATCCAGAGCGACTTACAGTTAGTGCATACATTATTTATATTTTTTTCATACTGGCCCCCCGTGGGAATCGAACCCACAACTCTGCCGTTGCAAACGCCATGCTCTACCAACTGAGCTACCTCCCTGCCGGCCATTCCCTCCCCTACCCTGGACGAATTGTGCGCAACCCCATTGTCTCCCGGTTGCGGCCAGCTACAGCAGAGCCTGGATTCAAACCAGGATCTCTAGTGGCACAGCTAGCACTGCGATGCAGTGCCTTAGACCACTGCGCCACTCGGGAGGTATTTTGAAGGCATAGGCCTATGGGTCTCATTGGTAGTACAACTGCATTTTTTTTTAGGACATTACATTTACTGTTGGATGAATACATGGCTACCAGCAGTGGATATTATATTTAGAGTTAGCCATCTAGTTAATGTGTTTTCAGTTTCCACTTCCTCAGGTGTTGAACTCCAAATTAATTATCCTTTGATTAGACAGAACAAACCCGTTTTCACGATTTCTGATATATCATCAAAATAAATATGTTTTCTTTACCTGAATAATTAGAATACTATTGGAAATTAATGTTGAAAGTTCCATTTTTATTCCTAAAACATACGTTTAATATGATGTTGTCACCGCTTCCTGTTGACAAGGACTTTTGATAAATAGCTCAATGACAAAACACTGTTTTAAAGTGTCCAAATCAATAATCAATATGCAGAAAATGTAATCAAATCAAATTTGATTTGTCACATGCTTTGTAGACAACAGGTGTAGACTAACAGTAAAATGCTTATTTACGGTTCCATTTCCAACAATGCAGAGCTAAAGATAAGATCAATCAATAAATAAAAACATTTGTGACAGTTTGTGATATATGGAAAACATAACATTCACTACCCACAAATACTGGGGAACAAGATAATCAACCATCAATGGTTTACATCTTGAATTTTCATAATCTACCTGTCCCTCAGTATATTTCTCCACATGCTTTGGTACAAACGGCATTGACAATCCCCATTACACAACATAAACATCCTGAATGAAAGTAATGAAAGAGACATGTATGAAACGAGCGGTGCTTTCTTATTGTTTGTGTGTTATTCTCTACAGACAGGCATATGTATGACTAAGGTCACTTGTAATGACATCACCTCCCCCAACCCCACTTCTGCCCCACTGTGTGGCTGTTTATCTTTTCATACATTATCCATTCTGCATTATTTATATTCCTCAAACAGCGCCCAGCCATCATGCACCAGTGTACTGAAGCAGCGCTTCAATGCCACTGTAACCTTGCCTAGCATTGAGGACACAGAGACGGAGTGAGAGGAGGAGGAGGGGGCTCTCCACTGAAGCTGTAAAAGCCAAATCCCAGCTGCCCTCTTGTGAACTGGGTCGCTTAATGCATTTTGAGTGTTTCTCCATGCCTACAAGTCCACATGGTGGAGAATGATCACAATGGGCAGGTCAGAAGCCTCAGCTGACATCCTTGAAAGTCTTACTGATTTGATCGCACCGGGGATAAGAGGGGTGGAGCTATGTCACTTGGGTTTGCTTTTCCTACTCTGTACCACAGAAATCAAATCCCTTTAGGGCCAATTCAATAATCATTAAATGTTATAAACTACATAATTTCGGAGACAATTCCATCACAACTCTGGCGTAGAATTTTATCACCATCTATCAGTGCCCAATGCCCATTACTTTCCATGTGGATTTTTTGTAATTCATGAATTCAATGTCCAATACATGAATTCACAGTGAAAATGCATTACCCCAACCCTGAAACTAAACATTCTGAAAGTCTGTATTGTTTTCTTTACATTTTTCTTCAGAGTTGATAACATTGGCCCTGCTTGGAAAGAAAATCAAGACACTTTGGCTCCTAACCACGCTTCTACTTTATACTCTCATAATGAACCTGTTCATAATCTCATCAGTCATCTTTAATCCTGCAGGAAGGTAATAAGGCGCTTTATTATCTCTCATCATCTAGTCCAACACTGTTCCGAGGTCCTGGGTCTTTGTGTCCTGTTTTAGTCAGATATGAGTCATGCTGCAATCTGGTTGGCTGTTGTCTTGTGGTGACTCACAGGGTCACAGATCAGAGCGATTATGAGTTGGCCTGATTTCAAGTGGCAGATCGGCCTCTAATCTTTCGCTTTGTGAAAAGCCTTAAGACAAAAATTAATCAAATGCATTTAATTCTCCAAACCAGAGACTGACCTGTTGATTAGCATTTGAACTGGTGTCCAGTGGATCGTATTCTGTACACCAGTGTGGCCTTAAGTGTATCTGCACTGTGCCTGTCGAACAAAATATCAATGACGTGCCAATGCAGTTCACTATGTGTGACAAAAAAAAAAGCATTTGACAGAATGAAGCATTTGCAAAGTAATTACTTACATCCTTCATGGAAATGAGTTGCCACAAGCCCTAATACAGCAGCATATTGGGGAGATCAACAGATTTAATTATACTGTTAGTTACAGCAAACCTTGCCTTAATGTCATGCAAAAAGTTCCGAATTAAAAGAGAGGCCGGAGTCTATGATCAAACATGTTAGATAACTGGGTTGCAGATACTCTGACTGTTGTGGCCCAATTCATACCATTAACAAGAGCTCAATGTCATTTTGAGAACAGAATTATTGAGGAATCATTTAGGATAATGTCCTCATGTATTTGGCACAAAGATAGGGCATTTTTTCTCATTCAAATGTAGACTGTACGCTGTTGTTTGATGTTCTAAAATCAGGCAGCAGTGTTTTGCACTGAAAATGACAAGCCATATTACTCACAATACACGTGTTACCCATACTGAATCCTCTATTTTTATTTGGTGCGGTTCTTTATGTGTGTTATTGTCAGTTGCATTTATCAGAATGGGAAAGGAGCCAGACAGAGGGCAAAAGCCATAGAGAAAAATAAAATATTATTTGAATGCATGTTATAATTGCTTTGTACATGCTCAGGTCATTGAACCTCTCATCTGGTTTGCCAGCTTCCCTCCAATCAGGGTGATGGTTTCTGTGTCTGAAAGGCAAACTTTGGGCCTGCATGTGGAGAGACATTATCTGCACCTCAATGTGACCTTTCCCCCACACCTTTCCTCTCAACGCTGCCTCCAAACAGGAGGGCAGCACAGTTTGAGGCCAGAACGTTAATAGAATCAGGCACAGGCTGAAGAAAACTGCATCCGCCCACACCACTCAGGTTCTCACAAGGTTAAAGTGAAAAGAAGTTAACTTTTGAATTTGTTGTTACAGCTCTGTATGAAATGTTGCATGCAAATAACAACAATAATGAAAGATGATCTAATTCACCCACCCAATTGAGTAAGTAGTTTAGTATGTCAACTCCACATAATCTAGTTGATATTAATAACGTGATAATAATTGGATGATAATGAATATCCATGCATATGGTCAGAAATGTATCATTTTGTATTCGATCTGCTGGTTTAAGTATCCAGTCAGTATCATAGCTAGGATGAACACTCAGAAGTAGAGCTAGTCAACTCTTCTTTAGTAATCTTGCAGAAAGAAAAGGCTAAATGCATACACTCACCTATTCAGTTTGCACTGTGGGTTTTGATAAAACTATATGTTCCCCCAGCAGGTAACAAGGAAAAGGTTATCATAAACTGCCTGTAAGTGCAAAGAGAAAAAGCAGTAGGGGAAGTGAAGGATCGATGTGTGCTATTGAGTTTTTCTACTTCTGTCAGAAAAGCAAGGGAGTATTTTTGACATCATCCTCAACACATGGCTGAGGGAAGGGGGAAAGCAATTGAAGGTCTCCTTCAAACACTGGGCATTGCTTTTATGTGTTTGTTCGTTTGTGAAGGGGGTCCAAATGGAATTGTACAAATGTTCACTGCAATGATGGCTTAAAATGCAATACTGGGGCTCCTTCAAGCACTGGGAATTGCTTTTATGTGTTTTTTAGTTTGTGAAGGTTTCCAGACGAAATTGTATGAATTTAATTACAATGATGGCATAAAATGCAATACTGGGGCAATGCAATAGAAAGGTGAGAGCTAACAGTATTGTAGGTTTGAGGGGTTGTGATTCTTATGCCAGTGGGGGACCATTAATATCATGGACATTTTCCCACTATATTCCAATCAATCAAAACCTTTTTCCCGCAGCTTTTATCCACAGGCCTCCCATTAATCGTAGGATATTTTCCTTTCTTCTTTTGTAAGACAACTTTTCACTTTTTCCTCTTCCCTTTCACTAAACACTTGCTTTCAAAAGTATACAAAGTCATGTCTATTGTATTGTACTCAGCAACTTGCATGGCTAATGCTGTTCTTGTGTTACAATACAGTAAGCATCCATAACTGAGAAGTGGGTAGTATAAACACTGAAGTTGCATTACAGATTTTAGGGAAGAGTTTCAGACTAAATCAATGATTTGCGAAGCAAAAGCTTTGTGCATGATCAGCAACGGCGAGCCCTCTAGAACTAAATGTTTGCCGTTTGTCTTTTGTTTGCAATTTGTGCTGTCTAACAAGCAGAATAACTGTGAAATTGGCATGGTCCATGTTAGACTGGACAGGTACCATTTGTCATGCTACAACCAACAAAAGCACAAAATCAATTGGATCCAGCACTAAACACAGCTAATGAAGAGGCTGTACACACACCATGTTGAGCTCTACTGACCTATACTGTCATTTTACAGTAACATGTCTTTTTAAAGGCCTCGCCCCTTACACACGATGTTGCATGTGAACATGTTAACCATTACATGTAGTCATATCAGTTGAGAACATACTGTATAGGAAAGTGCACTAATTACGACAATTAAGTATGATGATGATTGTTGTAAATGGCATTCCTGAGTGCTCGTTAAAGGACTTGACGGTATCGTACTGTCTATCTCCTTTAGTCATTACTGCCAGCTGGATGTGAGGTAAGCAATGACTGTATATATGAATGGACAAAGCCTTCGATCACGTGACACCATTCATTTCTATTTGAAGACTCAATAGTGCATTGAAGCCAAATGAAGTCGGTTAAAAAGTTGACGTTTCATGGAGACACCACATGCGCAGTTTTAGCTCCAAATCACCAAGGACTTAAAATGGTCCACACACATGCGCACAGTCGTGAACAACCCCTCAGGAGATTGAAAAGGTTTGGCATGGGCCCTCAAATCCTCAAAAAGTTCTACAGCTGTACTATTGAGAGCATCTTGACTGGCTGCATCACTGCTTGGTATGGCAATAGCACCACCCTCGATCGCATGGTGCTACAGAGGGTGGTGTGGACAGCCAAGTACATCACTGGGGCCGAGCTCCCTGCCATGCAAGACCTCTATATCAGGCGGTGTGAAAGGAAGCCCCCGGAAAATCATTAAAGACTCCAGCCACCCAAGTCATAGACTGTTCTCTCTGCTTCCGCACGGCAAGCGGTACCTGTGCATCAAGTCTGACACCAATAGGCTCCTGAACCACTTCTATCCCCAAGCCATAAGACTGCTAAATAGCTAACTAAATAGCTAACAAAATGGCTACACGGACTATCTGAGTTGACCCTTGTATTTTATTTTGCACTGTCTCTATGCACATTCACAGGGCCCTACACACTCACGCACACTGACACTCCAACACACACACAAACACCCACTTCCTCATTTGCTCACACACACATAATATGCACATACATTTATACTGACTCTACACAAATGCACACCCACTCACATGCAATCATCATAAACACTGCTGCTACTCTATTTATCATACAGTGAGGGAAAAAAGTATTTGATCCCCTGCTGATTTTGTACGTTTGTCCACTGACAAAGACATGATCAGTCTATAATTTTAATGGTAGGTTTATTTGAACAGTGAGAGACAGAATAACAACAACAAAATCCAGAAAAATGCATGTCAAAAATGTTAGAAATTGATTTGCATTTGAATGAGGGAAAAAAAGTATAGTGACCCCTCTGCAAAACATGACTTAGTACTTGGTGGCAAAACCCTTGTTGGCAATCACAGAGGTCAGACGTTTCTTGTAGTTGGCCACCAGGTTTGCACACATCTCAGGAGGGATTTTGTCCCACTCCTCTTTGCAGATCTTCTCCAAGTCATTAAGGTTTCGAGGCTGACGTTTGGCAACTCAAACCTTCAGCTCCCTCCACAGATTTTCTATGGGATTAAGGTCTGGAGACTGGCTAGGCCACTCCAGGACCTTAATGTGCTTCTTCTTGAGCCACTCCTTTGTTGCCTTGGCCATGTGTTTTGGGTCATTGTCATGCTGGAATACCCATCCACGACCCATTTTCAATGCCCTGGCTGAGGGAAGGAGGTTGTCACCCAAGATTTGACGGTACATGGCCCCGACCATCGTCCCTTTGATGCGGTGAAGTTGTCCTGTCCCCTTAGCAGAAAAACACCCCCAAAGCATAATGTTTCCACCTCCATGTTTGACGGTGGGGATGGTGTTCTTGGGGTCATAGACAGCATTCCTCCTCCTCCAAATACGGCGAGTTGAGTTGATGCCAAAGAGCTCGATTTTGGTCTCATCGGACCACAACACTTTCACCCAGTTCTCCTCTGAATCATTCAGATGTTCATTGGCAAACTTCAGACGGGCCTGTATATGTGCTTTCTTGAGCAGGGGGACCTTGCGGGCGCTGCAGGATTTTAGTCCTTCACGGCGTAGTGTGTTACCAATTGTTTTCTTGGTGACTATGGTCCCAGCTGCCTTGAGATCATTGACAAGATCCTCCCGTGTAGTTCTGGGCTGATTCCTCACTGTTCTCATGATCATTGCAACTCTACGAGGTGAGATCTTGCATGGAGCCCCAGGCCGAGGGAGATTGACAGGTCCTTTGTGTTTCTTCCATTTGCGAATAATCGCACCAACTGTTGTCACCTTCTCACCAAGCTGCTTGGCGATGGTCTTGTAGCCCATTCCAGCCTTGTGTAGGTCTACAATCTTGTCCCTGACATCCTTGGAGAGCTCTTTGGTCTTGGCCATGGTGGAGAGTTTGGAATCTGATTGATTGATTGCTTCTGTGGACAGGTGTCTTTTATACAGGTAACAAACTGAGATTAGGAGCACTCCCTTTAAAAGTTGCTCCTAATCTCAGCTCGTTACCTGTACAAAAGACACCTGGGAGCCAGAAATCTTTCTGATTGAGAGGGGGTCAAATACTTATTTCCCTAATTAAAATGCAAATCAATTTATACATTTTGTAAATGCGTTTTTCTGTCTCTCACTGTTCAAATAAACTTACCATTAAATTATAGACTGATCATTTCTTTGTCAGTGGGCAAACGTACAAAATCAGCATGGGATCAAATACTTTTTTCCCTCACTGTATATCCTGATGCCTAGTCACCTTACCCATATACTGTACATATCTACCGCTATCACCAGTATCCCTGCACATTGTAAATATGGTACTGGAACTGACCCTGTATATAGTATGCTTACTTACTTACTTATGCTTACTTATTCTTATTTCATAATTGTTATATCTCATGTGTTATTGTTCTACCTTACGTTCTTTTTAGTATTACATTGTTATTGATTACTGCATTGTTGGCTTTAGAGCATGCAAGAAAGGCATTTCACTGTACTTGTGCACGTGACATTAAAACATGAAACTTGAAACTTGCTGCCCCCCTCTCATTAAGTAACTCAAGTTGAAGGCTGACCGGGGCTCTGCAGGCTGCCATTAGCATCAAAATGATCCTTATAACATCTTCTGTGTGCAATTTTAAAATAATAAATTCAAGGACATACATCTGGTGTATTAGAAGCAATTATTGGTACCATGATTGTCTTAGATATTTTATTTTATTTACACAAAGATTTACCACGAAGATAGCAATTTTTCCATTCACTATTATGGGGGATCCTGTTTTCTCTTAACAATGCCTGCAGTTCTGCGGTCGGCCTTGAACTTCCGTGGTTTCAATGAGAGGGGGCAGTCATTCTCCCCTGGAGGTAAGGCAGATTTCCTGAACTGCTAAACCTTTACCTGTTATAAAGAATCTATAAAGTTTTTGAAAGGCTCTACAGTACGGTAGCTGTATAAATATGTCCTGTGCAGACTTTCTCTGTTGTATAACGGTAGGTGTTTTACAGTCCCTTTGCACATGTTCTCCTATCAACACACAGCCGTGGTAGTGTATCTGTGATATTTTAGTTCTATCATTCTCTGTGGGCAGGCTGGGCAGGGATGAAGCATTGGTCCGCAGCTGGAGTTCTTGCAAGTTCAGCAGGGCCAGTAGGATGGATAGGAGTGGCACTCAGAGCTCATATGAAAGGCAGCCTGTCCTGTCCCTCTGACATTTCACATTTTGCACTCAAATCACCCACAGTTCTGCTGACATACACTACCCCAGCCAGTCAGCCACTAGGAGACCAGAGGGCATCGCTCAAAGGACAACTCCCTGCTACCAACAACAGACATGTTTTCAGTGTGAATAATTTTGTATAATATTTCAAATTAATGGAGGAAAACATCCAAACCTATTCTACAGGTGTTGATTAGTTACAAAATAGTTAGGTCGACAGGAAAAGGACTCGATCCAAAAAATTATTTTATAAAATGTTCTGTTCAAGCCTGGCTATTCAAACCAGGATCCATCAGAATAGTAGAAGTACAGAGAAAATACCTAAGTATAATGTATCACATCTAAGATATCAATTTAGTTGTGTTATTCTGTTCCATTCCAGATTGCCTGTACACTTAAGTGTTCCTAGACCCGACAGTAATCAGTAAACTTCTTGTCATAAAATGTCATAAGCATAAATTACAGCGCCTCACTCAGTGTTTTGATGTATATTAAATTGTCTGTGTCTAAATCGATCACTATACGAGGCTCTGTGCGGGTGTAACAACTCACATTACGGCTGCAGCTGTTTATACAATAGTGTCAATTTATCAGTGCTGTTTGCTGGGAGATGCAATTTGCACCCATTTAGTCAAATGAAGATACATGAGCAATGTAGCAAACTGAAAATACCACAGAAAGACAGAGGTGAGAAGTGAGGTTCCAGTTCAAGGGCTTTCTCCAATCTCCCTTTCTCCTGTGAGCCAATTGGAGAAAAGGTACGAGACATCTAATTTGTAGAAGACTAAAAATGTCTGACAGGGTGGTTCACTTTACCATCACATTGTAAACATTTCTGACACACTGGTTTCCCTGGGAATCTAGTGGCATCTAGGGACCCAAAGACAAGTTGTTTACTCCGTGTCTTACAGCTACTGCAATAAAACTGTCTGGTTTTTCATACCACACTTTACAGAATCCAACCGTCAGAGTTCCCTTTGCTGTGCAATTATTCTGGCGACATATGCATCTTTAATAACGTACAATGAAAAGCAATCAAGCCATGTGGTTTTCCTATAAAAAAGCAATATTACCATATGAGAGAGGGATTTTCATTGGTATTCTTTAAAACACATTTTAAAGAGTCTCTAGCATGTGTTGCCAAAATGTGCAATGCAAGCTTTAGATGTTCTGCTTTCAACATTCAAGCAGTCCAACAGACAAACATTACACATTCACATATGGGCTGAGAGAAATGACACCGACAGAAATGATGATGTCGGGGTGAGACTTGTGAGGGCACCGGGGGCTTTTTGAAGTGCGAACCACAGTGAAGGTTCCAGAGTCCATTTGGGCCCAATCAGGGTTCGGGTCCAGGCTGTCGCCAGGGAGATCAGAAGCACAATCCCACAAGACATCTCACGATCACCCAACTCAAGTTGCGTTCTGAGAGAGAGACGGTGAGGGAGAGGAAGGAGGAGTGTAGAATGACAAGCAGCTTTGCTAGTCTCTCACGTGTTACAGCAGCATTGCAGTACTTGTTATTCACGTTCTGGGGATCCAAGGCCAAAAACATCACAGGCAAAAGCTCTGAATGAACAGCTTGACCATTGTGCCCGCATAAAAGGTGGCAATTAATCAAAATCTGTAGTTTTTTCCCTTTATTCCCTTTCGTCTGCTTTGCTTATTTTAACATAAAGTTGAGTGCCATGTAAAAGTCTAAACACTGTATTTGTAGAATAATAATGGGGATCGTTGTTAAATGACTAATAAGTGTCAAACTTTGCTCTGAATCTCTTTCTTCTCCCTGCAGCTTTTAGCAAAGATAAAGTGGTGGTCTTCTAGAGAAACATATGGAAACTTGAATTGAAAAATGTCCCTCATTAAGCCTTTAGCCAACTGCTGTCAGAGTCAGACTGGCCCCTTGCTGGTGACCTAGGAGTTTGACAGCAGTCCGCTTTACTCAGACACTCTATATATCACTCACTTTGAGGCAATAGGCTGCGTGCTGGCAGAAATCGGCAGAGATTCAGCACTCGTGTGGATTAATTAATTACTCCAGAAATGTTAACAAGGTCATCCCAGTCCTCTGCTGGGAACTGTTGAAGAGGTCAGAGCTTGTCATTAAAATACCTCGGTCGATGCTGTCTTTTAGATTCAAACATTGAGTAACATTTAGCAGTGCTGTGGTATATCACCAACATACAATGTTGGTGATATATAAATGGCAAACAGGCTTCAAGGGTGTTATTGTCTACTAGTTCAGGCTCTGGAATTGACAAGGCTCTCAGTCTGGCCTCCAACCACTAAACTCACAACACATATACACAAATTCCTTTCAATCACTGCATGTCGCCTCTCGGTTTCAGAAAAGTTATTCTGTTTACAAAAAGCAATTCATGTCATTGCTTTGCCCCCAGTTTCATGTTGTGCCAATACAAAGGATATCATGGAAAGTGCAATGAGCAATGAAGCAACATATTCAAAATAACATAAATCAATTTCAAATCCAACAATCTAATTAAAGAACAATGTTTTAATTTAAACTGAAATGCAAAATATCTACAGTACATGTCTTTGATCAATGTGTACTGATTGTTTTTATAACTGATGCTGGATGTTTTGTTTAAGTGTAATATAGGCAAACACCTTTAGAAATCCCACACAAGAAAAGTGAAAGTTAGATGTGTTTGCACAAGGTCATCCATAAGTACCTGTCGCTGGAGGGTGTGCATTCTTTCTTTTCTATGTTCTTATTATTGTGTATGAGTGGGACCTTCACACCAACTAAGCAAGCTACAGAGGAGAGAGGGCTGCACACCCTGCAGAACCTTGGAGTGAAGCAGGCCAGGCTCATTGGCAGAAGGTGGTGAAACCAACCAGACCTTTGAGGAAACATCTGTCCTGTGAGTGTGTGTCAGATCGAGCCGGAGACCCCCACAGCCCCATGGATCACTGTAAAAGCCAACAGGCCCAGACAGACTGTGTTAATTCTCCCCACACTGATGTGGTTAGGAGGAGGAGAAGGATGTCTTAGGAACGTGTGGGTTAGTGTGGATTGGGGGAGGGAATTATGTAGGCAAGAGCAGCAGTGAATATGGAGATTTTCTCAAGGACAGAGACTTCTAGCTCTTCCATGCTGTACTGCTGAATACAGTGTGTTATATTCACATTGTTATGGGCTTTTATTATGTTCATTTCACATTTCAAAGCGGCTATTGTTTTTTCATCTCTGGCTTCTTGTTGGCCGGAGGTACTTTATGCGTGCAGCATCTCTGATGTGATGTGGTGTGTGTGTGTGTGTGTGTGTGTGTGTGTGTCTGTGTGTGTGTGTGTGTGTGTGTGTGTGTGTGTGTGTGTGTGTGTGTGTGTGTGTGTGTGTGTGTGTGTGTGTGTGTGTGTGTGTGTGTGTATGGGTGTGTGTGTGTTTGCGTTTTGGCAGTGTTCTGGGAGTGTCCAGCTCAGAGACTGGCAACCACCAGTCTATGTTGAGCGGAAACTTTTGAAACGGCACCTGATGTCTGATTGGGAACCCAGCAGAGTAAAAGACAAACAGTGATGGTCTCTGTGTTGTTATGTAGGCAGGGTGTGCGGTCAGCTGACAGGAGACTGGCCCTCGTGCCATGACAAGGTCAAACATATGAATGCTGAGAGTAAAAAAAAAAAACTGGACTAGAGGTGAGGTGGGAGAAAGATTGGCTAGGCTATAGGCAATGTTTTTCTCCAGGGTGAATATATCACCTGTACACAGAACAGCAACGTAGACAGGGTTATTTTTATTTACGTCAATAAAAGGTGAAAAAGTCCTGTGTGATATTTTTACAGTCAACTCTGCTGCTGTGTGCATGCTTTCTAAATTTAAACCAGACTTTAATTGTGATTGATCCTCTGTAGCTCAGTTGGTAGAGCATAGCTCTTGCAAAGTCAGGATAGTGGGATCAATTCCTGGGACCACCTGCATGTAGAATGTATGCACGCATGACTGTAAGTAGCTTTGGATAAAAGTGCATGCTAAATATCATATATTATTAAAATGAATACCACTCAATGAGAAAGCCATTACACAATATCTACAATAACAATAAATAGCTATTAGCAAAAGCCTGAAAAAATACAATCATACTGGTTCCCAAACTGATTCTATATTGTTTTGACCTGGTCAACATCGGCTACTGGCAGGTGTAACCTGGCAGACATGTACAGCACAGGAGTGACTTTGAAAAAGCCATTATTTCCGTTGCCGGTTCATGTGCCATGACACCCATGGCTGTTGAATCTTCCCCCCAGGAAGGAGTAGTTTGAGATTCCATAACAATGTGAAAAATGGTGATTTCCAGAGCCAGTCCAGTGGCCCTCTTAAAGGCACTAACGGGCCCATCGCTCTGATGTCCTTAGCCCGTCCTCCATCAACACAAGTTGACAGTGGAGCCTTGAATCTTGAAATATGCCCTTTCACACAGCTCCGGCTGGGGAGGGGTCCAAGGATTCGCACATTTCCTGGTTACATGGTCACAACAAGCCTTGCTGCTCTCTCTTGGGAAAAAGCAGAAATACAATTGAGCTGTTTGTCATTTCCATTCCCCACATCAATCCCAACCAACGTGCCTTGGAAATGGGTGTGTGTGTTTGTGTGTGTTGTGCTTGAGATAGAGAGAGATAGAGAGAGATAGAGAGAGAGAGAGAGAGAGAGAGAGAGAGAGAGAGAGAGAGAGAGAGAGAGAGAGAGAGAGAGAGAGAGAGAGAGAGAGAGAGAGAGAGAGAGAGAGAGAGCAAGCTGTTCGTGGTGTATGTGTGCGTAGCGGTCAGCCTGGAGCCTATTGTTCCTAACAGGCTGATCTAGGCCTCAGTAAGGAGAGGGACAGGGGTCTGGGCTGCCAGATCGCTGCAGTGAAGGTGGCACAGCTCTCTGAGTCATTATAGAGAGAGACATCCTGAGGGCTACAGCGAGGAGACAGATGGCTGCTGAAGCCATGTCCAAGCCAGGCTGAAATCTGCTTAAATGAGTTCTGGAAAATAAATGTAATACGACCTAAAAACCCATGCACTGGAGGACTTGTGCTCTGTCCAAGACTGGGCATCAACAGTAATGACTTAAGAATGACTTAGAAATGCAACATATAAGAATACATTCCTTGAATCCAATGTAATGCCTTAGCAACACTGTGCTTGTAAAAAGTACATACAATTCAAGGCACTACTTTGACTACTTAAATATTTAAATGATAACGTATGAAGTTGTTATTGATGATTTATAATTCATTACTAACTCTCATTGATCAGCTACCAGTAAGCAAACTATAAACCCAGTGGTTTTCTGGCAATTGCCACAATGTTTTAACTTTTACAAAATGCTGACAACAATGGAGGTAGTAACCTAATGTTAACTGAGCAAAGTCATGAGACTCAGATAAGGAAATAAACGTATTGGGAAGAAAGTTCCAAATTAATTCAAATGGATTGGGTTAAACAAGGCAAGGCTGATAGTTCCATTCTCTGTCCCTTTTCCCTATCCAGTTGGAGAGACATTGGGATGTCTTGGAGCATGAAATTAAATATTAGAGACTGCCATCATTGAGTTGTATCTCATTCTCTGGGAAAACCATGATGACTAAAACAGGAAAAGGGCAGGGAGGATTAACAGTTTAAGTCTTATTTACAGCAAGACAAAATTAGCCATAAAATGGCCTGTGTCTCTGATGGGTTTATCAATGTAAAGGTTGCATTTTATCTTTAAATAGTGACTTTCAGTTGATTCATCAATGCAGTGAAAGGCCATGAAGCTGAAACCACTGAAAAAGTGGAATTGGAACAAAACCATTGGCCATGAGAAAAGACAATTTCCTACTTTGGTATAGGGTTCCTATCCCAAAGAAACAATAAAAATATCTAGACCAACACCAAAAGACCCCCATCTGCTGGGTTAACATATGTCCGGATCCCACATTTGTGTGCAGTGCGGGATTAGGGAGGCAATGTGCAGGCCCTTATTTTTCTTTAAAATTTAAACATGGACTTAAAAATATGCACAACATTTAGGGTCTGAAGCCCTAAGAGCAAGGTGCGAATTACGGGGGAGCCAGGGGGCGCTCAGCTCCCCTGAATGAGACTTTAGCTCCCCTAAATGCAACAAAAGTCCAACTTTGGGTGGGTCTCTAAATAATGCTAACTTAACCATTCTCCTGTTTGTTTAAAATATAGTGGTAAATATGTTTTACAGTGGTAAATATGAAGAAAAAAAAGCTTCCAAATGAAACAAACACCCCCACCTTTCTGTCATGGTTTAAACCATTCATTTCTATGTGGCAGCACTGTCCACTCACTCAGTAGTGCTGAAGCTTAGCTCCTTTATGCATAGATTTTATTTTGTACTTTCTAACTTTCGCCATTTGTTTGCCATGCGTCCTTGATAAAAATAGCCTGTGCCTTTACTCCAATGCATTCGATTTACTCTTGATTTATTATTGTTTTGCTTTTGTCAGTCAGCAGTTTAGAGCGCTCATTGCTTTATTTTTCAGGTGCGCGCAGGTACTGGTGTTCTCTGTAACATCCGTGGCCAGAAGTAGTAGACCATTTATTTAGCGTTATTTTCTATCAATATATATTTTCTTTCCTGGATCAGCTGATGATGGTCGACAATATCACTAGACAACTAGCCTACAGCTAGACATCATTAATGTCAGTAGGCCTATAAGGTACCTCTTTCAGTTAGAAGAGGTTAACTTTCGGTTAGAAGCATTCGATTTCACAATGGCATAGGCCTACATTATTTGGGATTTGTGTGCCCATGAGAACGGTTTTCACGGCGAAACATGAGGAAATGTAACGTAGGCATAGTTACACTTACAGTGCATTTTCAGAGATCTCCAAGATCCATGATTTGTACAGGGTTTAAGTTCAATGTTCTAATTCAACACTGTCATAGATGTCATTAATGTGAATAAAGAAAGGTAGTGTTTTACGTCACATGGTCTGTGAAGACTCCAAGCATTAACTCATGAATTATAGACAACTCATGAACTAGGGTGTAAAACATGTTTTGATTCAACTCATGATTACATTGAATGTAGGCTACCTGTTAATGTGTGTAAAATTGCCTCAGCTGAGAGGGTAGGCTACTGGCAGTAGTGTAGGCCTAGTGGAGGGTAAACACAAGTAAAAGCCTTTTACCCACCTTTTTCAGAAAAATGCACTGAAAGTATAGGGACGGGAGCATTACTTTTTTTTACCCACCAATTATTTTACCACTACATCACAGGCTACCGGTAGGCCTATTTGAAGTTAATGATAATACACATTGTTGCCTAGTCTAGTAAGTTGACCATGTGTGTTAGGGTGACCATCCCGTTTTTCCCGGGACAGTTTCAGCCCCATTTCAGGTGTCCGACTTTTTAGGCTACAAAAAATATAAATATGTCAGCAAGACGCATCAATTAATGTAGGCCTAATCAATGGCAATCGCTGAATGTCATTAGGCTCACTTTTTGGTCTTTTGTAACAGATGTCTATTTCCATTCATCAAATGGTGCGAGTATAGGCTACATGCAGTTGGGATGCTGGAATTCTTTTTTACTGATATTATGATTGTCTGTTTGTTTCATATCTGCAAAGTAGTTAAAACGCTGTCACGAATTCCGCCGAGACTGCTCCTCCTCCTTGTTCGGGCAGGCTTCGGCGTTCGTCGTCCCCGGAGTACTAGCTGCTACCGTTTGATGTTCTCTATGTTTGTTTGGTTTTGTCTGGTTGGTGCACCTGTTTCATATCATGTATTGATTATGTCACCTATAAGTTTCCTTTGGTTTTGTTTGTAGTTGTGTGTTGTTGTACGCCTGTCCGTTGGTGTAGGTTTATTGTTTTCTTGTTGTTCGTGCTTTACGCACTTTACGCACTGTTTGCGTAATCGCTCGCCTCCTGTTTGTTGAGGCCCGTTGTTTTTGTATTATTGCCTCTGTGACTATTAAAGTCGGATCGACTAAGCTTCTGTGTCCTGCGCCTGACTCCAACACCGCATCCACATCAGCCCTTGACAAACGCTGTCAGTTCCACTTTAAATGACATCTTTATTACTAGGCCCATACATTTTTGGGGGAACTTCCTTCCCAATACGTTTATTTCCTTATCTGAGTCTCATGACTCAGTTAACATTAGGTTACTACCTCCATTGTTGTCTGCATTTTGTAAAAGTCAAAACATTGTGGGAATTGCCAGAAAGCCACTGGGTTTATAGTTTTCTTACTGGTAGGTGATCAATGAGAGTTGGTATTTATTTATAAGTCATCAATAACAACTTCATAAGTTATCATTTAGGTGTTTAAGTAGTCAAAGTAGTGCCTTGAATTGTATGTACTTTTTACAAGCACAGTGTTGCTAAGACATTACATTGGATTCAAGGAATGTATTCTTAAATCAGGGAAAGTATGTTGTATTTCCAAGTAATTCTTAAGTCATTACTGTTGATTCCCAGTCTTGGGGCGAGCACAAGCCCTTCAGTGCATGGGGTTTAAGGTCAGAATGTCATGATGTAATTTGCACTCTGCCTAAGAGGTATAATTTCAAAGGGAAAAAAACTGTTTTCTATGTGGCTTTGGTTAGATTTTTTCCGTTCACTTTTTCTGGGCCAAGTGCTTGGACTGTTATTATTAATGTGTGGAACTTATACCACAGGAATTCCCAGTCATACATCATCCACTTCCTGATTGGAGGGTGACCAGAGTGACCACTCCTATGTGGGAGGGGTGAGGGAGGTTTGGGTGAGGGAGAGCGTTCACGAAAAAGGCTAAAAGTGCACAGGCTAAACCTATATAGCCCCTTGAGTGTGCCGTGTCCATCCCCATGTGGCTCTGACTCAATGTGTTTACCTTCCACACCGTGGCCCATTGGCCTACTTTCTATCCCAACCCTTACAATGAGCTCAGACCAGACTGACTGGGAAGAAACCTCCATCAGAATGCATTTAAATATGAGCTACTGTATTTAGCTATAGCTACTCTAGTTTGTCTATTCAGTTTAATATCTCTCCACTCTCATGACCTTTGACAGTTCCCATTTTTTGTGTATATTTTTTATGTCTAATATTAGACTGACTAATTGTCACTTTTTACAGCACCACCCGTTCCACACACATTTTTGCCCATCATTGATCACACAGCTTTCTGTCCAGTTAAGCATGATATATAATGTAGGTCACATCCACTTTATGAAAAACACCTGGACGTCATCCAGCATCCAATTAGAATGCTGATGTGGCGCCAGTCCTTTGGAGACTAAGGTCATGCCAGCGTGCACCATGGGAGCTCTCATCAGAATGCATATCGCACCAATCATCTTATTTAACCTTCATTTAAAATTCCAAAATGCCATCATTTGTTTCCCAGGTGGATGTGATTGTCTACCCAATGGGCAAAAACTGGCTGAATCAGCGTTGTTTCCACATGACTTCAACCAAAAACGTGGGAAACTGATTGGATTTACAAAAAGTCATCAACGTAAGGGAATTTCATATTTTTTTCACCCAACTATAACCTAAATCCAATGACAGGGTGACATTTTTGGTTGATTTCATGATAAATCCACGTTAGTTGGCAACTCAACCAAACGTAAATCAAAACTAGACGTTGAACTGACGTATGTACCCAGTGGGTATTCTCCACGAACTCCAGTGGATGCAACAAAGCCCCTGCATCTGCCCTTTAGGAACTGCATTTCTGGGGTTGTGTTTCCTTCCTAACATGATTTGCAATAAAACATTATTTTCCCAGCACAAAGTGACATTAGTGCAGTTTTTGTGTTGCTCCCTGCTCTGTCTGTCAGGATGAGTTAGCCGGGAAAATGTGAACGGAGAGCTCAAGCTCATCGAAAGGGAAAACAATACTACTGAGCATTTTGTTGAACAAAATCACTTTGCCTTAATTTGCATAATAATCAAATTAATGTAATGGATTTCATGTAAATTACTGAAGACAAATATTAATCATTGGAATATATTCTGTACATGTATATCAGTGCAAAGTGTATATTTGCTAGACCCATGGTGTTCTCTGCAGATGATTGTTAATGACTAGACTGCCTCGCCATGCTATTCTATCGTAGAATACTTTTTGACAAAGTAACCCATCCACATAATTTTAAAACACATTACTCATGATAAATGTACTTTTCCTTTTTGGAATCCATTTGCTATCCATGCCCTTTCGGAGAATAAACTTAAATATGTGGTTTAATCATCTTGAGTTTAAACAGGTTGGGAGTGTCAAACATGATTGTAGGCACTGGGTGTGCAGAGCTTGGAAGTGGCGAGGGAAAATCACCTTTGTTTGCCTGAGCTGGGCAGGCTGTGAGAGCATAGCTTGTTCTCCTATTAAACCCCTAGACTCCTGGGTCTGATCACTGGAGCTCACGAATACAGTTACTGAGAGGCCTACGATGACAGAGTGCAGGAAAGACAGACAAGGCTTTCCCTATCCCTTGCCCCATTGCAGAATGTCTGGAAAAACCATCAGTGTCTCCATGTGAGTTCCCTCCACTGGAGTCTGTTACGGGGAAACCAGAAAGGGACAGCATTTTACCACATTTCAAGATAACACAGATTAAATTATCATATAAGGCGGAGACTAGATACTGTTTAATCAACAAAGCAGATTATTGTTGTGCATCTAAATATAAACCGATGGGTGCTTAGGGAATAAACCTGATTATAGATAGAGAGAAAATTACCCTTTAAGCTAAGCAGATGTGTTCTTTTAAAATGGCAGACAGGAGAAAAACATATGAACTTGAGTATAATGTAGGTTTTCATCACAGGAACGTTTTAAGAAGATGACGACCCATAATTGTCTTCTAACCTAAATTATTGTTGTTTGTTTTATATATCACTCAAGTATAACTACAGTCTAAGTATAACTTCAACAGTATGAGCAGTAGTCATTCATCGTAATGCTTTATTATAGAGATTCTGCCCCAAGGCTTACAGCATTGTGATTGTTAACATGCAGTATACTGTAGTACAATAGACTACTACAAAGACATTCACATCTACAAGATATGAACCATTAAGAAAAGCGAGACAAATGGAAAAAAGGTTAAAAAGATAACTGCAGTGTTTGCCTGTCAACCAAAGAGAGCACCGTGATGTGTCATATAATATCCTTCCTTTTTGTTTGTTGATATGTTCACTGCCTGTAATGAGCTCAGAATCGTGTTATAAACTGGGACACAATCTCTCCATGAATCTGTTACGGATATAAATAATCTCAGACAGACACACATCAAGACATTCAGTCTCAAGTTACAATACACAGTACTTGCATTGAGTCACCTTCAACAGTGAAACCCATCATGTTCTGCCTATTCCATCAGGATTATATCAGGCGTTTGTTTGACCTACATGGACCAGAGCAGACACAAGACATGATGGAGGACAGGAGAGTTCAGAACCCCAAGGCAAGGGCCAGAGTCAGAGTGTGGACATCTCTACAGCTCTACATGGCTCTTGGGGCTAACATACACAACAAACAACTCTACTGCATCAGTTGACCTATAAGAAAACAATAAACATGCATAAACCAACAGTGTATGTAGGGGTCAGAGGAATGCTCTTTACACTTCTTCAATGTGTCAAAATGTGGGAACAGCCATCAGGGATCGAATGCCTTGTAACTGGCGGTCATCAGAATGGTAAAATCAAGTAATCCACTAGGATGGAGCCTAACCATTATTGCCATACTATAAGAATTGAACTGAAGATAAACAATATACGAACAATACTGATTCTTAATCGGTTTTGGAAAGATTCTGAAAACAGTAAAGATTATTGTTACCATACAATATACACACTGAACAAAAATATAAACGTTTTTACGCATGTAAAATGTTGGTCCCATGTTTCATGAGCCGAAAAAACTAATCCCTGAAATATTTCATACGCACAAAAAGCATATTTCTCTCAAGGTTTGTGCACAAATGTGTTTACATCCCTGTTAGTGAGCATGTCTCCTTTGCCAAGATAATCCATCCACCTAACAGGTGTGGCATATAAAGAAGCAGATTAAACAGCATGATCATTACATACAGTGAGGGAAAAAAGTATTTGATCCCCTGCTGATTTTGTAT
Source organism: Coregonus lavaretus (assembly GCF_964263955.1). Taxonomy (NCBI): domain Eukaryota; kingdom Metazoa; phylum Chordata; class Actinopteri; order Salmoniformes; family Salmonidae; genus Coregonus; species Coregonus lavaretus. The sequence continues at coordinate 13,577,159 of NC_139991.1, read as the reverse complement.
GTTTTCCCACTGACAAAGAAATGATCAGTCTATAATTTTAATGGTAGGTTAATTTGAACAGTGAGAGACAGAATAACAACAAAAAAATCCAGAAAAACGCATGTCAAAAATGTTATAAATTGATTTGCATTTTAATGAGTGAAATAAGAATTTGACCCCCTCTCAATCAGAAAGATTTCTGGCTCCCAGGTGTCTTTTATACAGGTAACGAGCTGAGATTAGGAGCACACTCTTAAAGGGAGTGCTCCTAATCTCAGTTTGTTACCTGTATAAAAGACACCTGTCCACAGAAGCGATCAATCAATCAGATTCCAAACTCTCCACCATGGCCAAGACCAAAGAGCTCTCCAAGGATGTCAGGGACAAGATTGTAGACCTACACAAGGCTGGAATGGGCTACAAGACCATCGCCAAGCAGCTTGGTGAGAAGGTGACAACAGTTGGTGCGATTATTCGCAAATGGAAGAAACACAAAATAACTGTCAATCTCCCTCGGCCTGGGGCTTCATGCAAGATCTCACCTCGTGGAGTTGCAATGATCATGAGAACGGTGAGGAATCAGCCCAGAACTACACAGGAGGATCTTGTCAATGATCTCAAGGCAGCTGGGACCATAGTCACCAAGAAAAAAATTGGTAACACACTACGCCGTGAAGGACTGAAATCCTGCAGCGACCGCAAGGTCCCCCTGCTCAAGAAAGCACATATACAGGCCCGTCTGAAGTTTGCCAATGAACATCTGAATGATTCAGAGGAGAACTGGGTGAAAGTGTTGTGGTCAGATGAGACAAAAATCGAGCTCTTTGGCATCAACTCAACTCGCCATATTTGGAGGAGGAGGAATGCTGCCTATGACCCCAAGAACACCATCCCCACCGTCAAACATGGAGGTGGAAACATTATGCTTTGGGGGTGTTTTTCTGCTAAGCGGACAGGACAGCTTCATCACATCAAAGGGACGATGGACGGGGCCATGTACCGTCAAATCTTGGGTGAGAACCTCCTTCCCTCAGCCAGGGCATTGAAAATGGGTCGTGGATGGGTATTCCAGCATGACAATGACCCATAACACACGGCCAAGGCAACAAAGGAGTGGCTCAAGAAGAAGCACATTAAGGTCCTGGAGTGGCCTAGCCAGTCTCCAGACCTTAATCCCATAGAAAATCTGTGGAGGGAGCTGAAGGTTCGAGTTGCCAGTTGTCAGCCTCAAAACCTTAATGACTTGGAGAAGATCTGCAAAGAGGAGTGGGACAAAATCCCTCCTGAGATGTGTGCAAACCTGGTGGCCAACTACAAGAAACGTCTGACCTCTGTGATTGCCAAAAATGGTTTTGCCACCAAGTACTAAGTCATGTTTTGCAGAGGGGTTAAATACTTATTTCCCTCATTAAAATGCAAATCAATTTATAACATTTTTTACATGCGTTTTTCTGGATTTTTTTGTTGTTATTCTGTCTCCCACTGTTCAAATAAACCTACCATTAAAATTATAGACTGATCATGTCTTTGTCAGTGGGCAAATGTACAAAATCAGCAGGGGATCAAATACTTTTTTCCCTCACTGTAGGTGCACCATGTGCTGGGGATAATAAAAGGCCACTTTAAAATGTGCAGTTTTGTCACACGAAACAATGCCACAGATTGGCATGCTGACTGCAGGAATGTCCTCCAGAGCTGTTGCCAGATAATTTAATGTTAATTTCTCTACCATAAGCTGCCTCCAACGTCATTTTAGAGAATTTGGCAGTTCCGGCCTCACAACCGCAGACCACGTGTAACCACGGCAGCCCAGGATCTCCACATCTGGCTTCTTCACCCGCTGAGTGAAGTAGGCCCACTCATGGCTGCACCCCTGCCCTGAAATCCATAGATTAGGGCCTAATGAATTTATTTCAATTGACTGATTTTCTTATATGAACTGTAACTCAGTAAAATATTTGAAATTGTTGCATGTTGCGTTTATATTTTTGTTCAGTATAATTTTAACTCAACTGTGTGGAGATGTGCTCCCAGTTCCATAATGGTTTAAATTATGCATGTCTCCACTGGCATTTTACAATGGGATTTGCCTACCACTAAATTGTCATCTTTATAATCTTTGTCTTCAGAATAGATGCATTATAAATGCATCAGCAAAGTGTCTCAATTCAGTGTTCCTGTAGGTACTAAACAATAGAACAGTACCTGTGGCTCCATTGCCATCACCATCTCACTAATGGAACACTTTCTAGCATTTACTCACATTTAATTCCCACTACTTAAAATCTTAAATAAACAAATAAAACTACCTCTGTAGTGTGTGGGATTCTAGTAGCCCATGGAGGCGTTTTTGATCAGTAGCAATCTCTAGTTCCAACGCTGTGCTTTTCTGTTTACTGGTAGCCTACCACATCATAAAACTTGGCTGTGATAATAATTATTCAGTGTCCACAAAAATGCTATGAGGATTAGAATGTCACACAGAGGATTTGATTTTCAAACAGTCGTTTTTTTCAAACAGAGAATAACTGTGAAAGAGGTTGAATAGGAGAGCAGAAAACCCCACGTAGGTTCCACGTATGTGTGCTAACACTGTACATCTGCAGCCAGGCTTTCTTTTTTTGGTGGTGGTGGTGGGGGGGGGGGGGGGGGGGGGGGGACTCCAGTGCAAAATTATGTCTCCCAAGCCTGCTTGAATTGCTCAGCTGCTACAACAAAAATAAAGAAACCACAATTTTCCACCCAGGGCTGTTTCCAAAAATAACAAATAAGCCAGGAACCTTACACTGGGCAGGCAAGGGACTGCTCGGCTCTGAAGATTTGGCAGGACGGGCCCCAATGCGTTTGGTTCATATTAGTCTGCATTGTGGCTTGCGGGCACTGTACTCTTCCAGGAAAAAGGCTGCTTTTTAATCTCGCTTCTGACCACACCCTTTGTGCCTCGTCCAGCTTCTACATTTTGTGCCTGGTAGTTAGAATTTCATAAAGCGGAATTGGGAGATTTGGTCTGTGTGGAACAGTTAACTCTTCATTGTCTCGATGTGAAGTAACTTTATTTCTACTGAGGCAATCTTTATCAGAGAATACAAGACTATCATCAATGTGTCTTGCCTCATCTACTGACAATACAACATGTCTGACGTGATATATCGAGACATAAAGCAACACAGTAGCTTTGAATCATCTATTCCCCAGCTTTCACACTGTGCTGTTCCCAGTTCTCTGCCTTTGATGCTGCAGTTGGAAGCATGGAGTGATAGCCCAGCTGGCTTATGGGTAATAGAGATGGTTGTTTTATAAATGTGTCAGGGGGAGCGCGCTAACATTTAGAGTCTTCATCTGAACACAAACTGACAGGCGTTGCTGCTCCATCTCCCCCACCTCTTCTCTGTAACATGCTCCCTAACAACGCAGCAGGTTCTCTGTGCTTCACTTCCAGACCACAATAAAGTATGTCGGATCTAATGCGATATGCCACATGGCTGCAATATAAAATCTGAGACGACTGGAATTTGTCACTGAACACCAGATTGCCATGTTGTGCTATTGCTCCCAGTCGACGAAAATGAATACTATGATCCCGCCATACGTAATTACCTACAATCCCCCATCACCTTTCAATTTTTTTCTCCTGTGTCACAAAATGGTCAGACACTCTTTTAAATTGTGATGTTTTGAAAGATGTGGATAGCTAAAAAGTAGTCACCGCTGCAGATACAGCCCACCTGATTCTCAGATAAACAGATAAGACCCTCTACAATGTAATCTAACATTTCAGTTCCTTTCTGCTTCTAGGTCGTAGCATATGTCCCACCTTCCCCTTGAAGGTAAAAACAGAGGGCCCCTCCTTCAGTTAGTGTTTCTAAGATAGATTGGAGGCTGAACACAGGTGCTGCTCAATACTGCATTACCTGCTTTTTCTCCCCTGCCTCCCTCTGCCAGACAGGTCTCATCGGATCAGTGACAAAGTGACTCCGGACATGATCTTTCTCTAAAGACTCCGTGGGTGAAAGATGAGCTCTAGGAGTCAAATGGACATGCCACATGCAGACTGACTGTGGTTCTCTCTCTCTCTCTCTCTCTCTCTCGCTCTCTCTCTCTCTCTCTCTCCCTCTCTCTCTCTCTCTCTCTCTCTCTCTCTCTCTCTCTCTCTCTCTCTCTCTCTCTCTGTCACTCTCACTCTCGCTCTCTCTGTCTCTGTGGGGTGCTGCAACTTCTAAAAAGGGAATCGATGACATGAATGTCTATTAGTGATTTTTCTTAGTCAGCTTGTATATGTTTTTAAACAGGTCTACTGACGAAAGAGGTCCCTCTTGTCCATATGAACACAGCCAAAGAAAAACAAGGGCAAGTTCATTTGGATCTTAAAAAACACACGCACATAAACGAATAGAGGACGCACAGGAATTTAGTCCAGGCACGCACAGTCCTCTGCTGTGCAGAAACCAAAGACCACATCTCTGAATTTAAAAAAGCAGACAAGAGGCACAGTGTTTCTGGCAAGCCTACAGGGGCCTTATCAGTGCCTCTGAACTAAATAATCAGGGGATGTAATTGCACGCTCCAGCTGTAAGCTGGTGACTCCTCCACTGTCTGATCAGCACTGTGGCCCCCACGGGAAGTGGGGCTTAGTCCAAGGAGAGGCCCCAGACTTACTGCCCAAGCAGTGGAAGCAGATGTGTCCCACCCCTCCTCCTCCCTTCTCCTCCTCCCATTCTCCCCCTTCTCCCCTTGCAGTAGAGCAGTCCTCCCCATAACCTCTAAAGCTAGTAACCCTCACATTCCAGGATTCCTCCCTGCAATCACACACTGCTATATATGGACATGGATAAGACTGTCACTAGAAAAATCCCCTCACAACTAGGCAGGGGTTGTCTCTCATTAGGAATGTTCCTAGGAGCACATGTCACCATGGACCACATTTCGCCAAGCATATCTGTAATGTTGAATATTTATAGACGATGAACTGAATGGAAATTCTGTTCAAAATAAGAGAGCATCATATTTCTCAGTATAGCAGGAGCAGCAATATTTCATTTTAAAGCAAGAAAGAAATGTCTCAGCATCTGCCACTTATTTTACATGAAAGCCACAGAGGACAAGGGCAGTGTCTTTTTATCAAAATGTGAGTTTCCAATCTATTGAGTGACCCAGCCAGAGGCACAGGGGGGAGGATACTGTGTGAGTATTTCAATGTGAAATCCCATCCATCCCTGATCCTAATGGTAGCTCATCTATATCAATGAGTCTCCTATTCGCACAGCCTGAGAGATTTCTCAATTTTCCAGCGAAGGGGATGCTGTGGGAATCTTGATTGGAGAGTGACCTTCCACTGATTCATAGTCCTGGGAAATATATATTTGGAAGGCAAAGGACAACATTGTTTTTTCCCACCAAAACTCAACATTGAGGTAATATGTTGAAATTAGGTTGTGGGTTTTCTTGATCTTGGCTATACATTTACATTACATTTTTCATTTTAGTCATTCATTTAGCAGACGCTTACCACTCCCAGACATTTTTAGGGAGGGGAAATAATTCAGTATTTCCCCTCAGCTAACAAATTCAATCATCTCTAGTGAAGCCAGTGCCAAATACCCCAAAAATAGTACCAACGAAATTACAGGAAAAGCTTCATTAAGTGTGGACGTTTGCTTTTTTCCCCCTCAGCCGGGTTGAACCCTGACCCCTCTGCAAATCAACATCATTCCCACTGATCTCTTATGATGGTAAACTCGTATTGCATTACACAGTTATCTGTATCAGTCTCCAGAATCATTCCTCTTCCTCAGTCTACAGGGTGATTCATGAAGGGGGCTATACTCCCACATTAAGAACAAAGCATGTTGTATGGGGAGTAATGACTCATGCTACAAGTCATAATTCAATCATCATCACTGTAACTTTTATTACACAGACAATGAACCCAGTGCCAATGATGTACTGTGGTGTGAGCTGATTAAATCTCTAAACCACATTGAAAAGGGCAGGAGTTTGTTCATAGAGAGGTAGCCTCCAGGTATAACTCCCCACACAGTGAAATACAGGACTATGCTAGCCAGAGTAGCTTAATGACCTCGCCTGGGTCTGGATTGTGATGGTTATGTATGTCAGTGCTAGATGTGTGGGGTCATTTTAGCCGCAATACTGCATTGTGTAGAAGCTGTTACTTCCCCAAACATGAACAAGTGAAATATGGAAACATAATGGTAAGTGCAGTGGCACGACCTGAAATCTCGCTTCGACTGCATACCATCTGTCTCTGTCTCTCTCTCTCAAGCCCTATTCCCCCTTTCAAAGCTCAACCAACTGTTTTGCTTTTCTGTTTGTTTTGTTTGTTTTTATTTTTAGCTATCCTCATTTGAATTTAGTGTTATATCAGATATTATGCAGTATGGTCAAGGTAGCTTTAAACATACTAATGTACTCTAATGTGCTGGTATATCCTGTGGAATGTACCTTGTGTGATGTTTGTGTCAAGGTTATCATTTGCAGTGTCCTCTGTTTAGAGGGATGTGTGTGATGTCAGTGTGTATTATGGGATGTGTTAGAGGACACTGTGCTACTACTGGTTACTGGTTAGTACTGATGAAAGAGGGCGGCAGGGATCAGGCTGCAGGCAGACCCAGCGTTGATGGGGCTGTGTGCTCCAGCCCCACATTCCCCTCTCTCTCTCCCTCATTAGCTGCCAACACATGGGGACACACCTCAAATCAACACCCCTCCACTGGAGCCCCTGAGTATCTCTGCCCCCTCACGGACCCTCTCTGACCCCTCACAGACCCTCTCTGACCCCTCACATCCCTGGCTAAAAATACAGCAGCTGGGTGGAAGGCTGGGCTGCAGACCGAGGGAGGGAGAGGACAGAGATACTCAGCTTAGTGTCACAGTGGGGGTCACCAGCACAGAGACAAAACAAAGCAGCCTCTCACACACTCAGAACACCAGGTAGGTTGTTAATTGTTCATGGGGATATTCAGGTAGAACTGGAGGGGAGAACAGAGCAGTGAGACAGCAGGAAATAAAGAGGCCCACCGCCTGTCTGTGCAAACTCCAGATGCTGATGAGATCTTAGCATGGGTGTTAGTTTCTTGTAATTGCAGTTGACCCTTAATCATATTATGCCTGGACTGATCTCCCCCGATACTAGCGTTCAGGTGATAATGGTTTCCTAAAGATCACTGGATGCTTCCGCACAGACACATTCTAGGGATCAGAATAGTGGAGCAGATGTTCATCTTAGACAAAAGGTGAAAAAGAGAATGATTAAAAAGTCAACAAACACGCACATATCTTAATTGGTCTTCTGTGTGTATGGTAACATGTACATTAGGCTACAATACATTTTCTTCTAAATAAATACTGAATGAATATTCAATGTCCACAAGATATAATGTAACGTCGAAAACAAGTAGTGGTAGGTGACACTAAAGTACTTTGTTGACTGATTTTATATCACTGGATTTTGTATTCCCTGAGCCCGCCACAGGTTATAACAAATGTCTGTGCCGATGCAGTTCCATAAATCAAGAAGACGTGATGGTTTTATAGTGTGTGTTCCTCTGTGCATCAGGATGAGGGCTTAGTATTAACAAAAGGCCTGCGTGTCCTCTTTGTCGTGCAGGAATGGCAGAGGACTGCTTCCTCTGCTGGTAATCAAATAGTTCCTGCTGGATGACAGCGGGTATGTGGACGTCTACAAGAGGAACTGGCTTCTGTTTACCACCAACAAACTCCTAAGGCCGTGTGTAAACATGTGCATTAAAATTGCCTCATTGTACATGGATTAATGTTGTCAGAATGATTGTGTTTCCCCCTCCTCTTTCACTCTTTGGGAATACCATGACAATCTCTAGATTTAGTGAGACGGTGTACTGTAACGACGACAAAGCTTAAACGAACACATTGTGAACAATGCATAATATCAATTCAGGAAGGAAACACCACGTGTACGTTTAACCATTTATTAGAAGAGATTAATGTGAAGTCTTTTTGTGTTAGGCTCTGCTCCTTCAGGGTAGCTCACCGACAGAGTGAAGTGTCATATAAAGATATTATGCAGAGCCTAAGTGAGCACGGAATGCTATACCAATCCCCTGCAGGAAGTAACCCAGAACCCAGAAAACAGCAAGCATAGCGAATAACCGCTTGTTACAGCAGTGGTGGCCATGCCAGCAAGAGACACCTGCACATGCGCGCTTGTGACATCGAGGAGCGTTTACAGAACTGGTCAACTTAAATAGACCACAATGTAAAGTAAAGAGTGTGAATCCAATTGGTGCAATAACAGCTGATGCGATCAGCTGATGACAACAGTCGAGGTTCCCTTCTGAACTGGCTTCGCTTTATTTGTTAGCACATAGGGTACTTGTTAGTCCCATCCCAGCTCTACAGCGCACCTGCTTTACTAAACACAACCTTGAGGGTGTTTGAAGTACGACGATATAAAGTGAAAGTACCTTAGCTCTTGAAAGATTGGTCCTGTTGAGAAGACTGTAGTACTCATTGTAGCACTCATTTTATGTCCTTACACTTTCAGAGCAGAGCAACTCCTTTCAGAGGTCTGTCAAAGTTCCTGCACAATATTTGTGTCATGTCAACCCTCCAGGATAGTTATATGAAGACCTAAAGAAAAAGGTTGTGACTGCCATCCCGAAAAAACAATCTACTCTGAAGATTTAGAATACCGGTAGGTATGCTCTGGTACAGTATGCCCACTAACACTGTCTTCCTCTATGTTATTATACAATAATGCCAGGACTGAGACAGGATGCAACGTTGTTTCCATATCCAATGAAAGGGATGATACATTTAGATGGGCTTTGAGTTGCATATTGGGGAAGTAGGCCCTGTGAAAATGATTCATAATCTGTCTCTAAACTTTCAGACTCAACTATGGGTGCAAGGACGCTATCTTTTGAGTTGCCACTAGAAATGACAAATGAAAACATAAAGGAACCGTAAAAGGCTTAATCTGTGTGGACTGCAGCCAAATACTGTGGGCAGGCTCTGCTGCAGTGGTGGAATCTGGAGAACACAGCTTTGACTCCCACTGACAGAATTGTCAGAATTACTAAATCTTCATTATGTTCATTCACATTCACAACAAAACAAATTTTCGCTCAATTATTTTCTGCTTAAACAGACTCTGGTTGTTGAATTGATTTAAAAATAATATTTGCGTGGTTGGTGGCCATAGATGAAATATAAAAACTTGTATATTCTGGGTATGATTTGTACTTTATAGAGTAAAAACAACATTGTGTTGCCAAAGTATTTATTTTAACCATCAATAATATATGAATGCAGCATCCACTGTATTAAAGCCATTGGACGCAGTTTATCATAGCACACTACACATTATTACGGGCGATAGGTTCAGTACACATCACTGCATTCTGTATCAGAAAGTAGGCTGGCACTCTATGAAATCTTGTAGATCGATGCATTGCGCTCTTTTTGTTTATAAAGCCATCCTGCATACACTTCCTCCGTACCTTACTTCATTGTTAACTTATAGACGTACGAGATGCCAGACCCGGTCTCAGAGATGGCTAACTCTGGAGGTCTCTTCGATTTCCACTGATTTGGGTAGATCTGCGTTTAGTTTCTTTGTACGTTTAAAATTGGAGGAATTGGTGCCTCTATGGCATTTCAGATGGCTGTTAGGGGACCTTTTTACTGAAGAATGTGTCCGTTTTTTTATGAGTGTGTTTTGCTTTTCATATATTGTTGTGTATAATAATGTGTATTTTAATGTGTATATGGATGTGTAGTTTAATGGGTATATTGTATTTTGATGTGTATTGTTGTGCTAAACAGGGCTCATATGGAACAGAGACCTTGGTCTCAGCACTGACTCCCTGTCAAAATAACGGTTAAATAAAATAGAATAACAACTATTTTAAGGACTTGATATTGGCTTTGTTCCTATGCTGTCTCATGGGGGACAAACATCAGTAACTCCCACATTGAACCACACCCCCTGAAATCTCATTTTTCTTAATGAGCAACAGAGAAACACATGCGGAATCGGTGCGTTCAGTCGCTCTTTCAAATACCAGTACACAAATACAAATACATATCTTTCGAAAGAATATAGCCTTATCCATTGTACCAGCATGTTGCATAAACATAACATTGTAACAGCTTTTTTTTAACAAGAGGCTGCTGGTCTGCCTGGGTGTCAGGCGAGTAGTAGAGAGATGGTAGTAATGAGGGATTCACTCATTTAGCCCTCTTAAAGAGCTTGATATTGACAACAACTTCTTAGCCCAGAAGGAGTTTATTCCTAGCCTGTTATGGTAAGTGCTAGTCTGGCGTTGTTACTGTTGTGGCTAATATGCTAGCTCTGGTTTCAAATTGAAGTGAGATTAAGGTTGTTTTCTTTCCATTGCCCCACTCCTAGTGGAATAAGTATGAGCCGCCAGCCACAAGGATGACTAGATAAACAAATATCCTTACCCCCTCAAGTTTTGGAATCAGATTCCAATTTGACTTTTGACTTGTTGAAATAGGCTTTGGGGTGTGTTTGACCTCTTCTAACGCAGAGTGAAATACACTCTGACCTAAACAAAGCACATGCTGTTCTAGTCTGTCTTCTGATTGCACCCTCATTAGAGGAACGAGCAGAGAGAGGGAGAAGGGAGGGAGGAGAAGAGAGGAAGGAGAGGGAGGAAGGAGAAGAGAGGAGGGAGAAGAGAGGAAGGAGAAGAGAGGAGGGAGAAGAGAGGAGGGAGAAGAGAGGAAGGAGAAGAGAGGAGGGAGAAGAGAGGGAGGAAGGAGAGGGAGGAGAGGGAGGAGAGGGAGGAGGGAGGAGGGAGGAGGGAGGAGGGAGAGAGAGGAGGAGGAGGGAGGAGGGAGAGGGAGGAAGGAGAAGAGAGGAAGGAGAGGGAGGAAGGAGATGAGAGGAGGGAGAGGGAGGAAGGAGAGGGAGGAGAGGGAGGAAGGAGAGGGAGGAGGGAGGAGGGAGAGGGAGGAGGGAGAAGAGAGGGAGGAAGGAGAAGAGAGGAAGGAGAAGGGAGGAAGGAGAAGAGAGGAAGGAGAAGAGATGAGGGAGAAGGGAGGAAGGAGAAGGGAGGAGGGAGAGGGAGGAGGGAGAAGGGAGGAAGGAGGAGGGAGGAGGGAGAGGGAGGAAGGAGAAGAGAGGAGGGAGAAGGGAGGAGGGAGACGGGAGTTGAAGAGAAGGGAAGTGGAAAGAGGGGAGGGGGAGGGGGGGGGGGGCATGAGAATGTAACAATTATGAATTGATCTATCAAGTTGAACTTAGAGAATTATTCAGTGATTTTGAGTCAGTGAAATTCAGTACTGTTGTTTCCTTATGTTACATTTAAATGATGTTAGATACAGAACATGGCACCGGGAAAATAAATCAGCAGCTGTTTTCAGGTTAATTGTTAATTGATTTTAAAGGAAAGGGTAAAAGTGTCTTTAGTTGTGCCAAATGTTTCTTTCCTCAAAACCCATGTGACGCATCATCAGCAAGAGACTGCGCATTCAAGCAGATGCCAGCAGACCAAGATGTACGTGCAGACGACGTCCCCTTTGAGGCGATGGCCTAGCATACAGTAATCACTGCTCCCCACATTTCATCCCCTACCTTGAGAGCAGCATGACATCACTTGTTTATTACTGTAGGACATTTTTCCCTACTTCCTTCCATGTTTTCTTGTGTTCCTACACACAGCAGAGTCTAAATATAGTCAGACACCTCCCAGGCCATAGTTGATTTTTAATTGGGTCTTCTCTGCTCACTGCGGAGATGAAGGCACGAAGCAATTAAGGGCCTGTGCTGGAATGCAGGTAGTACAGCAAGCCACTCACACAGCTACTTGTCTGCTGCTCACTGCTAGCACTCTGACTGCTGCTAAGGCTCACACAAACATCTGCAGCACTTGCTACAGCTACACGCTCTCCCTCCTCCCCCCAAAAAGTGATGAAACATTCTCAGATGTCTTTGGTCGCGCATCTATTTCCATCTATTTTATCTTTTTTTGGTTTTACATCCACACTCGGTGTCTTGTGACATCACAGCCTGGGCTATCATTGTCTGTACACAGCCCAGTTTTTATTTTGTCGTTATTTATCTTCTCGTTTATTGATCTGTCTTCTGATGCATCAAGAAAGGGTCCTTAGAGAGGAGAACTGTGAATGACGTCATACGTTTTTCCTATCTCTGACTGACTCCTTACGCTATCTATCTTCTCCTTCCTTCCTTCCGTCTTTCCCTGCTGTGAAGTTCAGCGAGGGATGTTTTGTTCACAAGCAGAGCTGTGAGCTCTAGCCGTGACTCCATAAAGCAATCACCCCGCGCAATCCCTGCCAAATGCAAATTGCTTGGCGCTAACAAACACACTCAGGTAAGAGTGGGTTCCTCAGCAGCCAATGAAATTATACAGGGCTCTTTGATTTGCAGAGATCAAAGGCATCTCGTCTTTATTTGAGTTGAGATGAGAGAGAGGATTTGAGGAAGTGATTCTTACCAAACTGCACATTCCATAGCTTGACATTCAGTAGGGATATTTATCATTAATACTCAAATCAATGGATGCCGGTGGAATTTACATTCAGTCATTCGAGAAAAAAATACTTGAAAAAGTTTGTGTTTATCCTTTCTCATGTAGAAAATATAGAACTTAATCCCCTGGTGGATTATGAGAACAAATGTGAATAGAAAACCTTTAGAGCACGATTTACACTACATCCATCTGTTCTGTAGGCTACAGGTATTTTCTCTAACCTTTTTTCTTTTCACATTACTAGACTGCAGCAGTCGGCTGCTCAGTGCTCAGTGCTCCCACTTCGTGTATTCTGACCTTTCTTCAAGTTAAACATGTTTCATCTTCTCCACTTTCTCCCGGAAGTGCTGATAGGCAGCAAATCTACAGGGCTGCTGAGAGCAAAGAAAGAGAAGAGGAACGTCACCAGAGAATGGCAATGTTGCCAGAGGCAGGCAGGTGAATGTGAAATGTGACCTTACCCTCAGGGGTGCCACCCTCCCCTCCTGTCCCTCCTCTCCCTCCCTCCTCCCCTCCTGTCCCACCTCTCCCTCCCTCCTCCCCTCCTGTCCCTCCTTCTCCCACTAGAGGATGGATGGGCTAAACAATAGATTCAGCCGGAAATTCAAATTTGACTACTGTTTGGCTGCAGAGACAGAATGCTCGATGTCCAGCATATGCTCAGAGATTTGGTTAATAAATTATTCAATTAAATGAGTCCAATCTGCTCTTGATGCTGCAGCAGAGAGAGAGGAGGGGAAGGAACCAGTATACCCATACAGCTGTGTCTCCTAAACCCCAAATGAACCCACTCCTCACCCCGCTATCTCATTATGACCATGTGACCCGTGCCATACAGGGGACGAATGACTGACAACCGGAAATAAAGTACTGCATGAATTATTCATCCATAACCTTTGGCTGACAAAATTAGATTGCATACTTAACACCCCTGTCCACTGCTCCGCTCCATTTTGAGCTTAGCCAGGGTTAATTTGCACGCTAATGAATTAGATATAATGAACTTTGCTCAACAGAGGTTCATTCAAATTGTCCTTAAATGTTAACTTTTTCCTCACTCTTTCTGTTCTGCCTCTCAAGGCCCTACAGTAATTCAGTTTCCACAATGTGTTTTAGGCTCTGATTGCATTATAAGAGACCCCCAAAAGGTTACCAAGCTGCAACATGTAATTGTGAAGCCCCAGAGAGAGAAGCAATTGAAATTCAGCAACAAAATGTCCTTCCCACTCTCATTATTTACCAGAATTGTTCATGTCTACGAGAAATATTCTGCAGTCCTTTGAAGACAAAACTGTCATACGTCAGATGTCAGCCAAAGTGAGTGTATATTGAAAGCTGGATTCAGTCAAATGCTTGTATGAATTCTACAGAAAGGTTAGGCTTTCACAAGGCAATTCAGAGAAACAGAACGTAATTTTTGTGCACATAGAAAGGACTGCATTCATGTATGTGTTCCGCTGCTATTTTTCTTTACAATAAACAAACATAGGCTCATTCTGTTCAGAACAACCCAGGGTATGACACCATGTCATCTTGTAACTGTACATCAAACATAGTGATCATAAACATTGACACTGTATATGACATGGGTTTTATGATATGGAAATGTTAAGTGCACATTTGGACTCACGGGTGTTTGGCTTGCTTGTATGTCATCAAAGTAAAGGTATTTATTATAATCTCCAACGTATCATCTTTCAAAATACATCGAGTCCTTTTAATTTACAGCATTTCCCTCACTCAGATAACAAAACATTAGCAAAAATGTCCCAATTAGCGGGAGGGATGGGGGAAACTTCTTGTCGCGTGCAGTGCTCAAGTTCAGTCAAAACCCATACAACGCTGTGAAGCGCAGGACTGAGCTCTGACGTAATTTAGAGCATGTTACTGTACAGCCATTGCATTCCAATTTAGGCACTAATCAGTGCCAAAATCTGCCATTTTCAACCCGTATACGGGTACGAGGGTAAAGGGTTAATACAAAAAGCATCTCACAAGACTCACAAAAACGTGCAATATTCAATGTTTTAAGCATTGTTGAGTGACTCATCCATTGAAACAGTGTTATGCCTGCAGACCCAGTTCAAACTGGTGCTCTGAAATGGAATATGTTACTCTTATTGTCGTGTCAATTACAGGAGAGGCTGGGTTTTGACAGGCTCCATCTGAAATATTGTTTGATGTATTGGGTTGGTTATTGAAGACTGGGTGGACTTGACGCTTGGGCTCAATTTTCACCCTCTCGCTCCATTGTCAGCCACTGGCACCCAATTCAGCTCTGTGCCAATGCTAGTGCTCCTAGATGTCACTATGTTAACAGATTAGGCTTTTCTAGAAGTGAAGGCTATATATTAGAGACCATCGAAACAGGCGCAGGATGCCCATGACCACTTGAGCTTGATGCTTCTGGGGTCCTGTCTGACAGTTCTCCTAGAGAAAATATATCTGTTTGATAGTGTGAAATGAGTTAAGCCCACAGATCGCTGGTACGTGCCTTGTGTTCTGGGTATAACATTTCACCCCACACTAGATCACTACTCTTCACTATGACCCAGACATTTTGTCTAAATAATATTACACAGCACATAAAAGCCAATTAACAAAAAGTTGTACATCTATGAAGATAGACTGCACATGTGTTGTACTGTACTGTAACTATCTGGGTAACAAATTGGTATCAAATGCAGAAATAAGGTATTCTCTTCTATATTTATTGCAAGATGTTGCCATGTGTCATCCTGTTTGTTAATGGTGCTATAGTGCGGTAGACCAGTGACATGTGATAAGGTCAATATGGCAAAGCAAAATGCTATCGGAGTTTCATTTAACATTAAGCAGTGTTAACATTTTCTTTATACATGATTTCTATGTTGGCTGCGCATTAGCATGGAGGCCTTGGTTAGACGTGAAATAATCAGGTTTATGAACATAAGGTTTCCAGAGGCATGAGCCAACCATGTAGAGAACAGTGCCTCAGCCCTGATCCCCACTGGCTTTACTCAGTCTGACCTCCTAAACTGGCCCTCTATGAGTCATGGTGTGGAGAGAGTAAGCTTTTCCAATTACCTTGATGGTACAGTAAGAGGTAAGGATGAAAACATATAGTAACCCCACCCAGAGCTAACAGACGGAAGACAGACACTGCTTATTGTAGCACAGAGTAATCATACACACATCATATACAACTGGATACCACATATCTAGTTACTGTATCTTAACATGGAAACCTGTGGGATTCGGTATGATTTACTTTATATCGAGGCTTGAGAATTGTCCTGGAAAATTCCAGTTGGCTAAGTTGTTTGACCTAAGGATGTATAGGTGTACCTAGCTGTATTAAAGCTGAAATGAAAAGATCTGACATAATTGATGGGTGCATTGAGCACAGGGACAGCACTCTGCCTTTCTCACTCAATATTGATGCAATGATATAAATATCCTACATGGTTTCAAAATGTTCTCAGTATATGCCATCCACCACCCCCCTTTCCCATCCTCTGTCCTCTGACTGTGCTGTCTATGTGGTCTGTCCCTATTGAACACTTACTTTACGAAACCACCCGCCATACCTCCCTCTCTCTCTCGCTCTCTCTCTCTCACACACACACACACACATGTGCGACACACACACACACACGCATATTGATTTAAACAAAGGTGACTCGTCATCACTGCTGCAATGCCACCTGAGCTAATGAGAAAAAAGCTGTTTCTATTTCCAACAGGAATCTGTGGTAAGATGAAGACCACAAACCCATTTTCCTCTGTTTTCACAGAGAAATTGACTGATTTCCCCCCCACTCCGTTTCTTCCCCTCCTTTTATTTCTGAGGTTGGTTTTTCCAGACGTTTTACAGCCCACTTCCTCTCTCCTCTGAAAGACCTGCAGTGTCTTTGTCGGCCGGTCATTTCTCTCATGACAAAATATAAATATTGTTCTGTAGTGCTTTGGACAAATGGGCTTACCTATGACTTACATTTACATTTTAGTCATTTAGCAGACGCTCTTATCCAGAGCGACTTACAGGAGCAATTAGGGTTAAGTGCCTTGCTCAAGGGCACATCGACAGATTTTTTCACCTAGTCGGTTCAGAACTAGCGACCTTTCGGTTACTGGCACAATGCTCCTAACCACTAAGCTACTGCCACCCCTGGAATTCGATGGAAATGACACTCTGGAGGCCCATAAATAAACATTTAGTATGAATAACAGGGCTGGGGTCAATTCCAATTAAAGGCAGTCAATTCAAGAAGTGATTTGAATTTAAAATAAACAACATTGAATAACTTTTGAAATAAATAGCTTTTATTGCGAAGTCATTGAAAATGTATGCCATTTTTTAAATTACTTAATTGTAATTTCATTTTACGTCCTGAATTGACTGCCTTCAATTTGAATTGACCCCAGCTCTGATGTATAAATACATTTCGAAAACATACCATCTTTTTTTGGTATGCAAATCTTTCATATCACATTGAGATACAATTCGGACTAAAAGTGTGCTATCAATTCATTAAAAGTTGCCAAACATATTCTTCACAATGTCTCATTTGCACCCTAGTGTCCCTACTAATTCAAATGCATAATGTATGCAGCAATATCAAATAAGTCAGTCAGACTTTTAAATCAAATCAAACTGCTTCATTATTCCGGATCCATAAACCCTCACGTCCAGTGAGAGCTAACAGTTGGCATTCTCAAGGTGGCTGTCAGGTGCTGGGGGTGAAAAGTTAAAGACATCACGCCTGTTGGCATTAATATAAACTGTGTCCTCTGATTCCTCTCATCATTAGAGGCATCTTGGCAGATCTTATGCATAGCAATCAAGATGGTGACAACGCCTCACATTTTAAACACTAAGCTCTGTGATTCTTCTCTGGTCACCGCTCAGTCCCCGCATGACATCTGCTCTCACAAACAATAGAATGGTGAAAGGAAAATCACAGAGTTGTCATCCCTTTGAAATCTAAATTCTGATTTCTGTAATAATGGAGGAAGTGCAAGCTACACTCCTACTGCAAAGGAGAGTAGTGAAGTGTATATTCCGGCTTATACTGACTTAGTGGTGCAAAGCATAGGTAATTGTTGGGTTGTTTGGCTCAAACACTCCCTGTATTTTACCTGGTTATCAGAAAACACCAACATACATACATTTGTGAAATGAGGCACCGAGCATGAAGCACCGTAACCAAAGGTGGCATCAGAAGTCACCTTGGTAACCGTGTCTGCCAGTCAAATGAATTCATCTGAAATGCAATCCCAGTCTATAACTGCTCTACCGGAGTGGTCTTTCCCATCCATTTCCACTCACAGCGGATGGATAGATAGATCTGTGAAGGGATGATAAGGTGAGATTGTGTGTGACCACTGCATTTACAGAACATGGAATTTGGTGTTGGCGCCAATGTAAATGGCTGTTTTTCCACCTGACAGAACAAGAAAAAATAGAGTGACATGCAAAGGAGAGACGTGCTGTTAGAACACTCAGTACTCATCTAATGACATCCCACACAGCAGGAGGAATGAGGGGGGATCATTTACCAAGAGCATGTGCAGTCAAGAAGAACAAATGACAGGTACAGAATAGAAACAACACCTGGTAGTGAAGGTTGACAAATATTTGAATCACAGACAAGAAAAGCCACATCACAAACAACGAAGACACCCACAATCTCATCTATGGCTTAATTCCATTCTTTTACTTTTAGATTTCTATGTATTGTTGTGAATTGTACTACTGCACTTTTGGAGCTAGGAACACATGCATTTCGATACACCCACAATAACATCTGCTAGATATGTGTATGTGACCAATACAATTTGATTTGATTTGATTATATTTTATTTACACCAGTATAAAGGGTTGGTCCACACAGAACAGAAATAAAGAACCTCACCTATATAGTACAAAAGGGGTAAGTACTCTCTCACACACACAGATACATGTATACCATCCACACACTGATCCAGGGGGACTCTTCTCTTCCTCAGGTTGTTTCCACACGTTTACCATAGGCCATCTCTCACGGGCAGTGTGGGAGAGAATCGACCACCGCCTGCCTCTTCCCTCTCACTGTGAGATGAGAGGAGCTCAGCTCTCCACCTCTATAAAGAGCATTCACTCAGCCTCCCTACACCTGTCTGTCTGAGCAATACCTGCTTTAGCCCTCCTGTACTCCTCTTGAGACATTCTTCCCTGCCGCCCCTCATCATTCCTCTGCTTTTGTTTCCACTCAGCACAATGTTTGTGCACAGTCTGGTTCGGTCTCATCCGCTCTGCCTCAAACTCCAGATCTGGGACTGTGAGCAAGGTGAGCAGGAAGGCCATTGACGTCTGTCTCCCCCACGGGCCTGCGTTCCGACTGTGTCACAAAGGATTACCCAGCAGCCCTAGAAGCCCAGGTGGCAGTGCAGTCAACGGCAGGGCAGGGACTGTGTGACCTTTCCCCTCTGACTCCCACTGTCAGAGCAGATGTCTCGGCCCACTGCTTACAGCAGGGTGATGGGCCAAACCACTGAAGCTCAGTGTCTCTAAAGGCTGGCCCTGCTCAGCCGGAGAGACGCAGAGCTGAGTGTAAGATCATCTGTACATGTAGGCTACCGCGGTTGCAGCTCCACCAGCCACCAGTCAGCAATTAGCTCTTATTGAACTCAAAGAGAAGCTGTGACGTTTCCACACTGACTCAAGTTTCAAGTTTTAATGTCACATGCACAAGTACAGTGAAATGCCTTTCTTGCAAACTCAACCACCGTGTGGTTAGAGAGCAATTCTAATGTTGTTCTGATTAAGCATATTCCTGATCGATGGAACATCTGTGAAGTCTCATAATACTGCCGGAACAATAATTTTTTGTCCGGCTCTCTTCTGGTGTGCCTTGACGTCTTTTGCCACTAGTTATTGGGGTTGTGGAGGCTGAGCATGGATGTTTCTCGTCCATTTTTGTAGCTCCATCCATTAAGCTGAATATGTTGGGGCTATTGTCAAGCTGCTCAAACGTACTGTGTGGTGTGAAATGTGCAGCATTCAATTGCTAGACTTGACTCAGAGCTCTCTATCCCTCTCTCTCTCTCTTTGACGTGGCTAAAAGTAACTCATGGGACGCAGTGGCTCTGTGGGAGGGGGAAGGAGAGGGAGGAGGGGAGGGAGGAGGGGGGGGGGGGGGGGGGGGACTGCTGCCCTGCACGCTCCAGAGTAAAGCGACCTTCCGGGTGGCAGTCAGTCAGGTGCGTCGCAACCGACAACGAGGACAAACCAAAGACAGAGACAGGAAACCAGATCCCAGGTTCACCTGAGTTACAATCTCACTTTCACATCCTGTCTCTGTGTGGATGACCACAGGAAGCATTATGTCTAACCTTGAGCTCCACACAGCTGTGGGTGCAGGTGTACAGAAACTCTGCCAATACACATTCAGGAGGGAGGGCACTATCAAATGACCGACCTCAGTCATTGGCACACACCTGCGCATCATAATTCCTTCAGCTCTAAATATGACTTTGAAATACTTGTTTGTTATAAAGTATATGTACACTTGACATCTAACTATGCAGTATACATGAAATCTCCGGAGGAGATGGCTGCCGTTTTACGGGCTCCTATTGTGTGTGTTTTTTTGCGTTATTTGTAACTTATTTTGTACATAATGTTTCTGCCACCGTCTCTTATGACCGAAAAGAGCTTCTGGATATCAGGACAGTGATTACTCACCTCGTACTGGACAAATATTTTTTATTTAACGAGTCGGACGCAAAGGATTTTCTTCAGACACCCGATAAGGCCCAAATCCCCGTCATTCGCATGAGAAAGAGACAGAGATATCAGGGACGTAGGTCGGGGTGGCTTGTAAGGATCGAGACGGCGAGTGCGTAATCTGCCTCTATCATCAGTCCTACTAGCCAACGTACAATCCTTGGATAACAAAATAGACGAACTAAGATCACGGATATCCTACCAATGGGACATTAAAAACTGTAATATCTTATGTTTCACCAAGTCGTGGCTGAACGACAACATGGATAAAATACAGCTGGCGGGATATACGCTGCATCGGCAAGATAGAACAGCTGCCTCCGTTAAGACAAGCGGTGGTGGTCTGTGTATATTTGTAAACATCAGCTGGTGCACGAAATCTAATATTAAGGAAGTCTCTAGGTTTTGCTCACCTGAGGTAGAGTATCTCATGATAAGCTGTAGACCACACTATTTACCAAGAGAGTTTTCATCTATATTTTTCGAAGCTGTCTATTTACCACCACAAACCGATGCTGGCACTAAGACCGCACTCAATGTGCTGTATAAGGCCATAAGCAAATAGGAAAACTCTCATCCAGATGCTGCGTTCCTAGTGGCCGGGGACTTTAATGCAGGGAAACTTTAATCTGTTTTACCTAATTTCTACCAGCATGTGAAATGTGCAACCAGAGGGAAAAAAACTCTAGACCACCTTTACTCCACACAGAGACGCGTACAAAGCTCTCCCTCGCCCTCCATTTGGCCAATCTGACCATAACAAGCAAAAACTAAAGCAGGAAGCACCAGTGACTCAGTCAATAAAGAAGTGGTCAGATGACACAGATGCTAAGCTACAGGACTGTTTTGCTAGCACAGACTGGAATATGTTCCGGGATTCTTCCGATGGCATTGAGGAGTACACCACATCAGTTACTGGCTTCATCAATAAGTGCATCGATGACGTCGTCCCCACAGTGACCGTACGGACATACCCCAAACAGAAGCCATGGATTAAAGGCAACATCCACACTGAGCTAAAGGGTAGAGCTGCCTCTTTCAAAGAGCAGGACTCTAACCCGGACGCTTATAAGAAATCCTGCTATGCTCTCCGACGAACCATCAAACAGGCAAAGCATCAATACAGGACTAAGATTGAATCGTACTACACCGGATCCGATGCTCGGCAGGGCTTTTATTACAGACTACAAATGGAAGCACAGCCATGAGCTGCCAGTGACACAAGCCTACCAGACGAGCTAAATTACTTCTATGCTCGCTTCGAGGCGAGCAACACTGAAGCATGCATGAGAGCATCAGCTGTTCCGGATGACTGTGTGATCATGCTCTCCGTAGCCGATGTGAGTAAGACCTTTAAACAGGTCAACATTCATACGGATTACCAAGACCAACTGGCAAGTGTCTTCACTGACATTTCACTGACATTTTCAACCTGTCCCTGACTGAGTCTGTAATACCAACATGTTTCAAGCGGACCACCATAGTCCCTGTGCCCAAGAACACTAAGGTAACCTGCCTAAATGACTACTGACCCGTAGCACTCACGTCTGTAGCCATGAAGTGCTTTGAAAGGCTGGTCATGGCTCACATCTGTCATGAACCCTGCGTCCTGAGTCTGTTCCTGCCTGTGTTGCCGTTTTTCTGCTCTGAATCTCCTGTTTCCCGAAGGTGCCTGAACGCACCCTGTCCGGTTGCCGGGCGACGTTGCTAGGCGGGTGATCTCTCGATTACCCGCACCTGCTTCTCATCAGCTTCGGCACACCTGGTCCTGATCATCACCCCTTCATAAGCTCTGACCTGACATCCATTCCCTGCCGGATCGTTAGCCATTAACAGTATGTTTTGCCAGCGTATCAGCCTCTGAGTACTAGCGTTAGTTTTGTTGTTTTTTGCACCTTGTTGACCTGCCTTGTACTTACCTCCGTTTTTTCTGTCTACAGTCATTCTCCCGGAACCTTCACCCAACCCCTGCCGTGCCATCAGTTAATCTACCACTTCACCACCACCTACTCATCTCCGCCACCCGCTCCGTCTCCTGGATTATTCTGCATCTTTTGAATCTGTAAATAAACACTCACATTCGTTCAACTCACCTTGTCCTGGTCTGCTTCTGGGTTCGGTCTTAGAGAACCGTGACAACATCAACACCAATTTGCATACCACCCCACAGATCCAAAGATGATGCAATCTCTATTGCACTCCACACTGCGCTTTCCCACCTGGACAAAAGGAACACCTACGTGAGAATGCTATTCACTGACTACAGCTCAGCGTTCAACACCATAGTGTCCTCAAAGCTCATCACTAAGCTAAGGATCCTGGGACTAAACACCTCCCTCTGCAACTGGATCCTGGACTTCCTGACGGGCCGCCCCCAGGTGGTAAGGGTAGGTAACAACACAGCTGCCACGCTGATCCTCAACACGGGGGCCCCTCAGGGGTGCGTGCTCAGTCCCCTCCTGTACTCCCTGTTCAACCGTGACTGCATGGCCAGGCACGACTCCAACACCCTCGTTAAGTTTGCCAATGACACAACAGTGGTAGGCCTGATCACTGACAACGATGAGACAGCCTATAGGGAGGAGGTAAGAGACCTGGCCGTGTGGTGCCAGGATAACAACCTCTCCCTCAACGTGATCAAGACAAAGGAGATGATTGTGGACTACCGGAAAAAGAAGAGGACCGAGCACGCCCCCATTCTCATCGACGGGGCTGTAGTGGAGCAGGTTGAGAGCTTCACAACACCAACAAACTATCATGGTCCAAACACACCAAGACAGTTGTGAAGAGGGCACGACAACGCCTATTCCCTCTCAGGAGACTGAAAAGATTTGGCATGGGTTCTCAGATCCTCAAAAAGTTATACAGCTGCACCATCGAGAGCATCCTGACTGGTTGAATCACTGCCTGGTATGGCAACTGCTCGGACTCCGACCGCAAGGCACTACAGAGAGTAGTGCGTATGGCCCAGTACATCACTGGGGCTAAGCTTCCGGCCATCCAGGACCTCTATACCAGGCGGTGTCAGAGGAAGGCCCTAAAAATTGTCAATGACTCCCGTCACCCTAGTCATAGACTGTTCTCTCTGCTACTGCACGGCAAGCGGTACCGGAGCGCCAAGTCTAGGTCCAAAATACTTCTTAACAGCTTCTACCCCCAAGCCATAAGACTCCTGAACAGCTAATCAAATGGCTACCCAGACTATTTGCATTGTCCCCCCCTCCCCTTTTACGCTGCTGCTACTCTCTGTTTATTATCTATGCATAGTCACTTTAACTCTACCTACATGTACAATTACCTTGACTAAGCTGTGCCCCCGCACATTGACTCTGTACCGGTACCCCCTGTATATAGCCTCGCAACTGTTATTTTACTGCTGCTCTTTCATTATTTGTATCTTTAATTTTTTACTTAACACTTATTTTTCTTAAAACTGCATTGCCTGTTGTATTTGGCGCATGTGACAAATACAGTTTGATTTGATTTGATGTTGTCTATGGTATGCTTCATTCACTACCTACAGTATATGTAAATAAGGTTTTTTATGTTAGCTCAAGTGTATATGTACACTTGAAATGTAACTATGCAGTATACATGAAATGACATGCAATCTGTCACTGATGTTGTCTATGTAATGCATCATTCACTTTCTACAGTATATGTAAATAACGTTTTTATGTTAGCTCGACGGTAACCATGTATGAGAGATAAATGTGAGCCTCTACATAATCTGAAATGTGGTCAAAGGAGCACCTATCATGTGATGAACAAAATAGGAGAAAAGCAGTGGGAAAAGCGAGAATAAATTGTTGAATGTGCTCTCTTTCAGCAGGTAGATTGTCCTTCACAGTTTGATGAGTTATGAAAAAACTTGTTATAAATTGGAGAGTACCAGGAGGAGGGAGATTCACAGCAGAGTGGGCCTCATAAATAACACACACCTGAGACAGGGGAGGGAGAACCAAGACACCAGACTGCTGCATATACAGTGGGGGGAAAAAGTATTTAGTCAGCCACCAATTGTGCAAGTTCTCCCACTTAAAAAGATGAGAGAGGCCTGTAATTTTCATCATAGGTACACGTCAACTATGATAGACAAATTGAGATATTTTTTTCTCCAGAAAATCACATTGTAGGATTTTTTATGAATTTATTTGCAAATTATGGTGGAAAATAAGTATTTGGTCACCTACAAACAAGCAAGATTTCTGGCTCTCACAGACCTGTAACTTCTTCTTTAAGAGGCTCCTCTGTCCTCCACTCGTTACCTGTATTAATGGCACCTGTTTGAACTTGTTATCAGTATAAAAGACACCTGTCCACAACCTCAAACAGTCACACTCCAAACTCCACTATGGCCAAGACCAAAGAGCTGTCAAAGGACACCAGAAACAAAATTGTAGACCTGCACCAGGCTGGGAAGACTGAATCTGCAATAGGTAAGCAGCTTGGTTTGAAGAAATCAACTGTGGGAGCAATTATTAGGAAATGGAAGACATACAAGACCACTGATAATCTCCCTCGATCTGGGGCTCCATGCAAGTTCTCACCCCGTGGGGTCAAAATGATCACAAGAAAGGTGAGCAAAAATCCCAGAACCACACAGGGGACCTAGTGAATGACCTGCAGAGAGCTGGGACCAAAGTAACAAAGCCTACCATCAGTAACACACTACGCCGCCAGGGACTAAAATCCTGCAGTCCCCCTGCTTAAGCCAGTACATGTCCAGGCCTGTCTGAAGTTTGCTAGAGTGCATTTGGATGATCCAGAAGAGGATTGGGAGAATGTCATATGGTCAGATGAAACCAAAATAGAACTTTTTGGTAAAAACTCAACTCGTCGTGTTTGGAGGACAAAGAATGCTGAGTTGCATCCAAAGAACACCATACCTACTGTGAAGCATGGGTGTGGAAACATCATGCTTTGGGGCTGTTTTTCTGCAAAGGGACCAGGACGACTGATCCGTGTAAAGGAAAGAATGAATGGGGCCATGTATCGTGAGATTTCCATCAGCAAGGGCATTGAAGATGAAACGTGGCTGGGTCTTTCAGCATGACAATGATCCCAAACACACCGCCCGGGCAACGAAGGAGTGGCTTCGTAAGAAGCAGTTCAAGGTCCTGGAGTGGCCTAGCCAGTCTCCAGATCTCAACCCCATAGAAAATCTTTGGAGGGAGTTGAAAGTCCGTGTTGCTCAGCGACAGCCCCAAAACATCACTACTCTAGAGGAGATCTGCATGGAGGAATGGGCCAAAATACCAGCAACAGTGTGTGAAAACTTACAGAAAACGTTTGACCTGTGTCATTGCCAACAAAGGGTATATAACAAAGTATTGAGAAACTTTTGTTATTGACCAAATACTTATTTTCCACCATAATTTGCAAATAAATTCATAAAAAATCCTACAATGTGATTTTCTGGATTATTTTTTCTTATTTTGTCTGTCATAGTTGACGTGTACCTATGATGAAAATTACAGGCCTCTCTCATCTTTTTAAGTGGGAGAACTTGCACAATTGGTGGCTGACTAAATACTTTTTTCCCCCACTGTACATGGACTTTACAGGCTGTACATGACTGCCATTAAACAGAGCCCAGGTTGGGGAACAATCGATAAAGCACCATACCAGAACCAACTCTTGTCACATTGTCTCAGCCCATCTCCAGGGTATGACAGCTATTATCATAAACTCTGTTTCCACGGCAGCAGTACTGTGGACCCCCTTCTTCCCTAGCCACAGACATTAGGCTGACTGGCAGTTCACATCATATACTATATGTTGAACCATTAGAGACATGGGGTCTACTGAACAGCATTGTGTTATGTTGTTGCCAAAACAGCCCTATCACAGTGGTGTTTCTGACTCTGCACAGGGCAAGGCGGCTGGGTGGGGGGATGGGACAATTCTCATGTCTGGGTAGTAAATTTAGCTGACAGCCATATTGTCCCCACTCCACATCTCCATTTCCACCCCATCAAAATATTTAGACTTGCAGCCAAATAAGGGGGATGGAATAGTTTAAATATGGGGCATCGGATCCTCCCCCGCCTCCATTCCAGAGGTGGGAGGTCCATCTAGCACAGATGTGACACACATTAGTCTGTGTGGGAGACACAGCTCTCCTCCAGTGGTAGCAAAGCTTTGCTCTGGGGCTCAGTACATGTTTCACTAGTAGGTTTGACTGTCTGACCTTTGCCATCAAACTCGTACCAACACAGCATGTGAACCACCAAGGGGCATTTTCTTTTCTTTTCCTTGTTCGTCCGTATAAAGACTGAGCAAAATGAAAAACTCTACACTCTCTCCACAGTATGAAAAGGAGCAATTAAAGCCCTCTCTGGTGCTATTCACCTGCCTAAACTCTGTCATTCTTACTTCTCTCTCTCTCTCAATAAAGGCTACGGAGGAAGCATACGAAGAAAGAATCAATCGGATTTTAAGTTTGTTTCAGGCTTGTGCCTTTTTGCTCTTCAAACCAGCACACATCATCACAATGAGTTCCACCAGACAGCCAGATAGGAGCATTCCTGATGACACTGGCTTTATTATTTTGGCATCACGTATTGTAAAACACCTAACGTTAGGTGGCTCTATTCAGTATACCTCTTATCCAAGAGGCCAACAGGGACATGGACAAGGACAACAGGGACTCAGATGGAGCTGGAATGACGGAGGCAGGCAGTTTCCACAGCCAGCCAGGGTGGCGGTGCCTCTGAGAGATCCCCTGCTCGTTTTGTCCTTGGGCTAGATGACATCTGCCTGCTGGCTGCCATTGGCTGTCACTACTGACAGAGAGCTGATGGGGAAGGGGTTGGGTGGAGGGGGTCTAGGGGTGAGGAGGGGTGAGGAGGGGTGACGAGGGGAGAGAAGGGAGGTGGCAGGGAGATAGACTGTTCCCCAGCTGTGTTTCTACACCCAGTGATCTCTCAACCCCCACCAGTCTACCCCACAGGCTTGGGTGTGTTTTTAATAAGCAGGCCAACGCTTTCACAGCCCTCAGATAAACAACTAATGAAATCCCTCTTTGCCTCTTAATCTAAATACCAGCGTGCACCTTGGGCTCCGGAGCAGACTCCTGGCAGGAGCCCAACCTGCTGCTAGGAGCCCTGCTATTACCTCGCTCAGCACGGCTCTGCTAAGCACAGCACAGCACAACACTTCACACAGAGGATAGGCATGTGCAAGAGCTAACACAACAACACAGTCATCTCAGCCTCTACCCCACGCCACCAAAACAAGGCTGACCAAGTACCATCAATAGATTAAGGAAGTCTCCCATAAAGCTATATGGAACACTGTGGCGATAAAACAATTTTATGGCGAGCTGCGAGAGCTTGCTTTGTTACTAATGGAGAAAGAGGTGAAATAAGTATGTCAAGTCTAACAGCCTGGTCTTGTACCAAGGCATAAAGGGGCTGTATATTTTTGCATGAATGTCAGGTAGTGTGACCTTAAATAATTCAGATGCACCCTCTCTCTAACATACTGAAATACACCCCCCTGAAGTCCCTGCTCACTTCTCCAGCTCACTCTCAGTTCCCTACTCTGTGCTGGAATCACTATTGGCAAATCGAGCGAGGCAGGATTAATTGTAATTCAAGGTCTATTACCATCGGCACAGCCTGGTTTGGGTGCTGAACACTGTAGGTGGGTGTGGTGAGAGGGAGAGCGGCTGCACTGCAGGCTGCTCTGGCCCTCAGATTGTTAAATAGCTTTTAGATCGAATTGATAAATCACTGGAACCTGTCTCACTGTTTCTCACCAAAAATATCTCCAAAAAACAGATAGAAATGAGTGAAATGAAAGAAAAAGGGGTGGGAAAAACAAAATGATTTAGAAATGGGTTAGGTGACAGTAAACTATGGAGATATGCTGCCCCCATGAGGAGCGATGAGGAACAGAGTATTTAACATGTTACTAACGGAATGTTCTTAAATTGTGCATGCCCGTGTTGATTCCAGCTGTCTCCCAGCCAGGCTTCCTGGAATGGCTCTGACAACTCTCCCCACTCTTAAATGTCACACTTCACACGGGCTATGTGATCCACTATGATTTGTATTTACCACAAAAAAAGGCCTGCTTAGGATTAGCATAGCAAAGGTGGCTGGCTATTTGACCTCTGTTAGAGGGAAAGGCCATGGCTGGCTAGTGTGTGACAGTATGTCTGGCCACTAAGAGAGAAACTGTGTGAATAGATTGGGTTCATTCAGCTCTTGGAGTCCCACAGCCCACAGAGACAGTGTTGGGGATGTACCATGGCTAGACAATGGCATCATATCTCTGCCTCATCTGGGCCCCTTAGTTCACTCTGATTGAGTCAAGGGTTTCACAGGAGAGTTACAGACAGTCTGACTATGTATTGTAGTCAGATAGGCATGGTGATAGACCTGTGGATCTGAGCTTGCTAATAGGAAAGGTTTTACAGACGATGACAGCTTTCAGGGCAAAATGACATCATCATTTTGAGCCACATTTCATATTGTTGAAACAGGATCAAGGCTGAACTTTCAAACTCTCTTGTTTCAAAAGGTGAAGCAAAATACACTGTGGTTTCACTTGGATCTGTAAAATACCTCTAATATTTGAGCTGCTCTACTTGCTTTGAAGTACTAGGGAAAGGCTTCAATATTTGTTGTTTGTCTGAAGGATTGCACTGTTGGGTTCTCTGAACTATTTCAATGAGCAAAATGTATTTTGAAATGCAATGCCAATATGAAACTTCTTTCTGAAGTGAGTCTGTTTTTGGATCTCAAACAGTCTCGAATCAAACGCTTGCCTTGTGGTAAAAAAACAAAGCTTGCGGTACCATTGCAATTTGTAAGATTTCGCTGCCTTTTGGGGCTCCATATTCTGTCCACAGAACAGCCTTAGCAATGCCCTATCCCATGAGCAGAAACTATTTTGGTATTGCTGGGCTGATTAACTGCACTGCACAGATAAGACTAAAGAGTATTGTGGTGTACAGGGAATATACCTGGTGGAGTTGTTGTCTTTGGGGAGTGATGAACACTGTGATGAACACTCCATAACTCATTTTCATTAATATATTGGCACAATAAAGATGGCAGAGACGACCAGATCTAAAATAGGAACAATAAGCAACAGGGACGATGACTAAAAGCCATAAAATCACAATCTCAAAACTAGGCTACATCCAGTACAAAATGGCTGGCTGTTGCTATATTCATATAGTTTCTCTCAAACATTTGCGGAGGCATTATTATTATGGCCATTTCAGTATGGTTGGGTCATAATAGAGTTCCCTCCACTGTTTTATTGTGGAAGGCAATCATGTTAGTTATTGCAAGCCATTGGTCATTGGTCGTCTACACTCCTTTCTCCTGACTCTATTAATACATTAAACCAATGAAACCTTGGAGCCAAATTTCAGTTTACACAAAAGCGTATGAGATTAAGTGGGGAAAGTAACACAATTCCATAGCCTTGCCAGCAGATAACACATCTGTAAGAGCTGCTGTATGTGTTGGTTTTAATGCATGTTATACATGGAATGATTCATTCATTGATGAATAAATGAGACTCCATCTCCTTCTAACTCAGTTTAACAGTGTTCGTCCCTAGGGGATTGGTGTCTTCACAGTAGATTTACAGATAACACGCTTAGAATTTACTTATGAGGATATCTATTTCCTCCTGTGTGAGGAGTTGAGTTTATTACTGCTCCTCTGTGCAACACGTTTGTTGCCACATGCAACATTAAAGGCACACCCACTGGGTTTATATTGGAATCCTGATTGGTTAGGAGAAAGAAACATCTTCACCATATCATTCTATTATTCCCCCAACCATTTACTACCACAGTCAGACCCTCTCTGTTATACCTCTTTTATATGATTTTTTTTTTTGCTGATTTACGACCCACAGATTAGTTCATTTTCACATTTCCATTAGTCCCTGCTAAAGGCCACAGGAAATGTTGAATCACTGTGCCCCATTAGCTGGCTGTACATTATTTAAGCACTGCTGAGCCTCTAAGCATTGTGTTTTCTATTATACTTCTCATGAAGAATGAATTGAGACATATCAATATTGTGAATCTTTCCAGTAGACAAAGGGAGAAATGTCATGACCCTCTCTTAAGTTACCATCATTCACAGAATGTCTGAAAGGAGCACATCAGGATATCCCCGTCTGGCTTTTGACAGAGTTTTCTGAATCTTGTCTCTGGTTCTGGACTTCAGTCTGTCTCCATCAGAGCAGAGTTTTCCTTTCTTTCTCTTTCTGAAGCAGCATCAGGGGGCCATCCATCCACAGTGATCCTGAATAGATATTCAAATGAATAAAGAGAAGTTGCTTGGCAATGGCTCTATAAATTAGTCAGTGTGTGTCTGCCGAGGCTGGTTGTTAGTCAGGGCGTTGTGATGAGGATCTGCTGGCTGTCTGGATGGTTGATGAATGGAGAGGAGGCCCCCAAGGGAGGAGGCCCTTAATCGCAGAGTCAGTATAATCTGTGTCTGAGCCAGCCAATGACAGGCCTCATCTGCCCAATTTGTGTCTGAGCAACCAATGACAGGCTTCATCTTCCCAATTTGTGTCTGGGCAGCCAATGACAGCCCTCGTCTGCCTCTCTCTACACCTGAGGAGCTGGTGAGGCGTTGGCGGATACGAGAATTCCGAGCAGGAAGCCGCAGTGGGCGTGTTCGAATCGTCTGTCATTATTATTTATGTCTGTTCATTTATTCACTGTCCAGCATCGCCTATACCTGTATCTCATTGTTGATGCTTGTTTCATTTATGCCTTAGATTTTGTAGAGGGGCAGGGATGCAACAAGAGAAGTTGTTGTTGTTTGTTTTACCTCTGTGCCACTGACAGGCGATGCTGTGGATCAGCGTATACATCACAGTGAGAGGCCACTTCAGTCAACATCATGGTAAACAAGTCGAGCCATCATGTGGATGAGGGGCTGTGAAGAGGGGCCTGCTGGGTAGGCCTGCCGGGCACAGTTTGGACACTCCCCTGTGGTGGCTCCCACTGAGGCCCAGCAGGGGGCGCTCTCTTAACAGGCCACTGGATGACAGTTGATTAGGTGTTCCCCAGCGAGGAGCAGCACCACTGAGAAATCTCCTGGATCCCCTTCTTCCCTCCGCTCCGTCCAACCCCCTCGAGAGGAGAGCTGCTGCCTCTCATTTACGGTACTGTTTCTGTACTGAGAGGGCCGGTGGGGATACTTGTTAGTTCCTCTGCTCTGCTGTCTGTATGAACAGCCCTGTCTTCAGTGGACATGCTAGTCCAGTGTAATACTGCAAGGCCTACTTGCATCACAGAGACTACATGTCAGATTATAGAACTCACAATCAGGGATAGCAACATGGTGTACAACATCACACCTCAGAGTGCTAATGAAGGTGCAGTAGTTGCCTACCTTTGGGGTGAGTGCTCGACTTGATCTCAGCCAGGCAGCTCAACTGTTGGCGCTTAAGACTGATCTTCTCTTTGAAAGAAGATCACAAGCAATGTTTGCAAAGGAAACAAAAAACACTCAAGTGATTAAAAAGAGATGACACATTTACTGACATAGAACAGGCTCTCTTAGCACAGGAGTCAGGTGTTCACATCCACTTCGGGAAAAGAACACGTCTGATTATCACCAAGATCAAAATGGCTTTATGATCCCTAAGTATGCTTGTAGTTGATGAGGGAGAGTTGAAAGCAAGCCATGGCAGATTATTTGAAAAATCTTCTCATTCATCTCTCGCACACAGACAAAATAATGCATTTCAGCCCTTTGCATCATCTAATAGTAGCTTACATTTGTTCCTGTTTGCTAGGTAATTAAAATTATTCCCACTTTGAATTGAAATTAATCTGAAAGCAAGCAGCAATTAAAAACCACATTGCCCTTTTTGAGCATTGTACACAATGTATTATTGATGATTGGGCATATTAAAACAAATTACCTCCATGAATCAAAAACGCTTTGGATGGGAAAGAAGAAATCAAGAGTTTGTTGCTCTTCGTATTGCTTCACACATTAGAGTAGTAGATTTAATCTCTGTCACTGTCACCAAGGTACTGGTGACCATCTTTGGAATGGAGCTCCAGTGTAATTTAAAAAGTAGCTGCCACGAATTCAGCCGAGGCTGCCCCTCCTTCTTGCTCGGGCAGGCTTCGGCGTTCGTTGTCACCGGAGTACTAGCTACTACCGATCCATGTTTCTATGTTCGACTTGTTTTGTCTTTATTGGTCACACCTGTTTCCCATCATGTAGTTATGTCTTCCCTATTTAACCCTCTGTCTCACACTGTGTGTTGTGCGTGTTTGTTCATGTTTTGGTTGTCGTAGTGAGCGGGTTTGTTCCTCCCTGCGTAGAGGTGTGTTCATTAAGATACCTACGAGTAAAGTACGTTTTTTTCGATTAGCTCTGTGTCCTGCGCCTGACTTCGTCCTACCGCATTACACTGATGCCTTGATAGCAGCAGATGTTGTTCCTATAAAGACTAGAACAAGACTAATTGTTTTTGTATGTATTTTTTATTTGGTGACTGAAACATTCTTAATGATAGATTAGAATAAAAGTACAGAACAGCACCACTTGAATAAATGCAGGGTCATCCAAGAACAAAGTGTGGCTGTTGTTTTCCAAGGCTTGTTCCTCGTCTCTAAATACATCATGCCACAGCAAGTTGAGGGCTCATTTGCAGGAACACAAGGCTTAATTGTATTTTAATGTGGGTTCCCTATAACAGGTCAAAGTCTCCCTAATTTCATCTCATCCAGCATAGTTAAACCATTAACCCTCATTAAGATCAATGGCTACTGCTCAGGCAGGAAGGCAGCTAAGTGCTCTGCTTTAGCCTCTTAAAAAACTGCCTTGGGATCTTTTGAAAGACACAGTGGGAATAATCACTCCTGCAATCACGCTGAACTAGTCAATCAGAGCAATATGCTCGGCACACAGTCAATGATGAACGAAAGCCACCCCCCTTAAAGCCCCCCTCCCCCCCTCCTTCCCACAAACCACCATCACAGCGCAATCTAGCTAGGCCAATCAATTTGGCCCAATTGAAATGGCTGCTGTCTCACTGACTGTCAGTCTGGTGAACCTGCCTGGCACCAGAGCACACACTCAGGCAGAGAAGTGATATACTTTACAACCGGTGAGTGAATCTAAAGGGAAGGATGTGACACCAGGCCATATAATCCCACTTCATTGACTCAGGTAGTGACTTCTAAATACAAGATTGAGTTGAATTTCATCTCCTCCTCCCCCGGCCTCCCTTCCCTCTAAAGAGTTGCTGAGTTATCAAGGACGCCAGCGTGTGCATGAAAGGGTCGCTAAAGATTTCGTCTTGTGGCATAGTGTCTGCCTGGACTTGGTGTTAGAGGAAGGCCAGCTCCATTAAGAAGCCATTGTCCACAGCCCAATGCCATTTCATTTGTCAGATACACTGGGTAAGTG
Source organism: Coregonus lavaretus (assembly GCF_964263955.1). Taxonomy (NCBI): domain Eukaryota; kingdom Metazoa; phylum Chordata; class Actinopteri; order Salmoniformes; family Salmonidae; genus Coregonus; species Coregonus lavaretus. Next base: position 13,543,488 of record NC_139991.1, on the reverse strand, counting down.
CCTGTGATATATCATCTCCCATTGCCTCCCTGATAACAGGAATGAAAACGAAGCACTTTAAATGCCCCTTTCCCAGAAGCCTCAGCTAAGGCCAATAACAAGCAGAGAATATTGAGCATACACAAACACATAAGTGCTCACAGCAGGGTTAGAAAACAAGTTAACCCTTTCACCGAATTGATAGCTTTCAAGTGAGAGAGCATTTTATATCTAGAGGATTACTGCCATTTACCTGTATTTAAACACTAGTTTATGGCATTTTGTCTGTTTAGAAAAAGTCATAGCCTTGGGAAGTGTGACGAGTACTGAGGATACGAAGCGGTAGGACGCAGACGCAGGAATTAACAATGTAAAGGTTTACTTAACACTAAGCAAGAGAACAACAAAGAGAGAGTACACGACATGACACTAACAATCACACAAAACACAACGCTGAACAGTCCAGGGCTATATAGGGGTGGTGATGAGGTGCAGGTGCACTGGAGGTGATTAGGGTGTGTTGGGTTTCCATTCCGGTGTTGCCGAGGTGGTGCGCTCAGACCGGTGGCTCAGTAGACCAGTGAATCAGAGCAACGGGAGGAGACGTGACGCACTGGAAGGGAGTGAGCCCCATGGAGGAGTGAACGAGGGAGTTCTGGGCATATTCTGCCCAGGGAAGAAACCTCGCCCACTCACACTGCCGGTCCTGACAGTGGCAACGAAGAAACCTCCCCAGCTCCTGGTTCATGCGCTCCACCTGCCCATTCGACTGAGGCCTATACCCAGAAGTGAGGCTGGCCGTGGCCCCGATCTTCTCCAGGAAAGCCTTCCACACTCAGGAGGTGAATTGGGGGCCACGGTCCATAATACCTCAGCGACCTGGAGTGCAGAAGGAAGAACAGTTAGTGGCAAAAAACGGCATGATTTGGAGAACCGATCTACGGCCACAAGGACTGTGCTGAAGCCATCAGAACGTGGGAGGTCGGTGACAAAGTCTATGGACAGGTGTGACTAAGGTCGCTGAGGCACTGGGAGAGGAACTAGTTTGCCTGCCGGGGCGTTCCGAGGGGTCTTCGTATGGGCACATACTGAACAGGAGTTGATATAGCGGGAGACATCAGTAGCCAAGGTGGGCCACCAGTATTTTTGTGAGAGAGAATGTAGGGTGCGCGTCATACCGGATTGCCCTGCCATAACGGTGGTGTGCGCCCAGATCAGCAGGCAGTCACGGACCCTGTTGGGTACATACACACGCCCCGGAGGGGTGTTGGCAGGTGCTGGGTCCTCCTGAGCCACCAGGCGGATGTCTTCGTCCACATCCCAAACGACAGGTGCCACGATGAGAGACGGAGGCAGGATAGGACCCCCCAGATCCTTCCTTTCTCCGGTATGGTGCATCCTGTTAAGTGCGTCGGCCTTCACATTCTGGGATCCTGGGCGGTAGGACAGAATAAACTGAAAGCGAGTAAGAAATTGGGCCCACCTGGCTTGACAAGAGTTCATCCGTTTTGCTGCTCGTATGTGCTCCAAATTCCGGTGGTCAGTGAGAATCCGGAATGGATGGACTGCACCCTTCAGCCAGTGTCTCCATTCCTCCAGAGCGAGGACCACCGCCAACAGCTCCCTGTCTCCAACTCCATAGTTCCTCTCTGCGGGGGTAAGCTTTTTAGAGAAAAAGGCACAGGGATACATTTTCTCTGGCTTACCTTGCCGCTGGGAGAGGACCCCACCCATGCCCTCCTCAGATGCGTCCACCTCCAGGATGAAACGACGAGATGGATCTGGGTGTTTTAGGAGGGGAGCTGTGGTGAACCTCTCCTTCAGCCTCTTGAAGGCAGAGTCAGCCTCAGGGTTCCAAGCCAGCTTCTGAGGTCACCCTTAAGGAGAGAGGTGAGCGGTGTGGCTATGGAGCTGAAGGACCTGATGAATCGCCGGTAGACATGTGCGAAGCCCAGGAAGCTCTGTAGGCCCTTGATGGTGGTGGGGACTGGCCATGACCTGACGGCGTCCGTCTTCGCTCTTTCCATGAACACCCCCTGAGGACTGATCCTGTATCCCAGGAAGGAGATGGCCTGTTGGTGGAATTTGCATTTCTCCCCCATCAACAACAGGTTGTGTTCCCGGAGGCGGAGTAGGACCGCTCGGACGTCCCTGATGTGCTCCTCGAACGTAGCCGAGTAGATCAGGATATCGTCGATGTACACCACCAACTGTCTACTCAGCATGTCTCGGAACACGTAATTGACGAAGGACTGGAACACAGGTGCGTTGGCGAGGTCGCAGGGCATGACGCAGTATTCATAGTGGCCTGAGGTAGTGCTGAATGCCGTCTTCCACTTGTCTCCTTTCCGGATTCGGAACAGGTTGTAGGCACTCCTCAGGTCCAACTTGGTAAAGTACCGGGCCCCTCGCAGCTGCTCGATGGCCGACGGAACCAGAGGGAGGGGGTACCGGTACTTGGTGGTGACTGCATTCAGCCCCAAGTAGTCAATGCACAGCCTCAGTCCACCTTCTTTTTTGGCAACGAAGAAGAAGCTGGCGGAGGCAGGAGAGGTAGAGCGTCTGATGAACCCCTGTTTCAGGGTCTCCGCCACATACTTCTCCAGGGCCTCAGTCTCCACTATGGAAAGGGAGTAAATGCGACTCTTCAGGGGGTGTTGTCCCTCCAGCAGGTCAATGGCGCAGTCCCAGGGCCTGTGAGGAGGGAGACACTTAGCCTTGGAGGCAGAGAAGACATCGGAGAGATCTGCATACTCACGTGGAATGTTGGGCTGGAGGGCTGACGTGGAACAACAAACCACCGGCAGACAAGTCCTCCGGCATGAGGGGGACCAGGCTGTGATCCTCTTGGTGATCTAATTGATGGTGGGGTTGTGTAGTCTGAGCCAGGGCAATCCCAAGACTTGGTTTGGTGACAGGTGATGACGGAACACTCACGGAGCGGCGAGGGGGGTCATACTGCCTAGATAGGGAACGCCAGGAGATCTGTGGTCCGTGGTGGTGTAGGGGGTGCTGCCCACCTCCATGGGTGAGGACTCTGAGGCAGGGCGGCTTCCATAGTTCAGATGGGGTGAGCGTCGAGGCTCCGGGTGGTGTTGGGAACGCCGTCAGTCTCTCAACATGTCGTTGAGATGAATGGATGTGGCGATGAGGGTATCAAGGTCCATCTCGTCGTTCCGACATGCGAGTTCCCTCGTAATGTCCTCCTCTCCTGAAGGCTGTGCGCAGAGCACGCTCATTCCAGCCAGAAGACACAGCCACCGTGCGAAAGCTCAGGGCGTACTCGAACGCAGCCTCCTCTCCCTGGTGTAGCCGGAGGAGACGCTCAACCCCATCCTTTCCCTCCGTGGGATGATCGAACACCGCCCTGAACCAATCGAGGAAGGTGGAGTAGGGAAGCGCCGCGGCCTCACCTCATTGCCAGACTGCCGTGGCCCAATCCAGCGCCTTTCCCTTCAGTAGCAAAATCACCAGCACTATCCTGGCTTGGTCCGATGGAGATGCCCCATGCTGACACGCCAGATACAGTGAAACCTGTAGCAGGAAGCCTCCGGCAGGGCGAGGGGTCCCTCAGACGTTGGTGATAGCACAGGAGGAGGTGGACTAGGTGCACTCGCCGGTCCCTGAGGTGGAACCGGAGCGATGGTCAGTTTATGCAGTGTTTGGAGCACTTCCTGCATGGAGGCGTTCAGCTGGGCAATCTGCTGCTGGTGCTGGTCGAGGAGCTGGGAAACTCCAGGAGGATTACCTGCTGCATCCATCTTCGTGAGGTGTGTGATTCTGTGACGAGTACTGAGGATACGAAAAGGTAGGACGCAGACGCAGGAATCAACAATGTACAGTTGAAGTCGGATGTTTACATCTTAGCCAAATACATTTAAACTCAGTTTTTCACAATTCCTGACATTTAATCCTAGTACAAATTCCCTATCTTAGGTCAGTTAGGATCACCACTTTATTTTAAGAATGTGAAATGTCAGAATAATAGCAGAGATAATTATTTATTTCAGCTTTTATTTATTTCATCACATTCCCAGTGAGTCAGAAGTTTACATACACTCAATTAGTATTTGGTAGCATTGCCTTTAAATTGTTTAACATGGGTCAAACGTGTCGGGTAGCCTTCCACAAGCTTTCCACAATAAGTTGGGTGAATTTTGGCCCATTCCTGTGCAGTTGCAAACCGTAGTCTGGCTTTTTTATGGCGGTTTTGGAGCAGTGGCTTCTTCCTTGCTGAGCGGCCTTTCAGGTTATGTCGACATAGGACTCGTTATACTGTGGATATAGTTACTTTTGTACCTGTTTCCTCCAGCATCTTCACAAGGTCCTTTGCTGTTGTTCTGGGATTTATTTGCACATTTCGCACCAAAGTACGTTCATCTCTAGGAGACAGAACGCGTCTCCTTCCTGAGCGGTATGACGGCAGCGTGGTCCCATAGTGTTTATACTTGCGTACTATTGTTTGTACAGATGAACGTGGTACTTTCAGGCATTTGGAAATTGCTCCCAAGGATGAACCAGACTTGTGGAGATCTACAATTCTTTTTCTAAGGTCTTGGCTGATTTCTTCTGATTTTCCCATAATGTCAAGCAAAGAGGCACTGAGTTTGAAGGTAGGCCTTGAAATACATCCACAGGTACACCTCCAATTGACTCAAATTATGTCAATTAGCCTATCAGAAGCTTCTAAAGCCATGGCATCATTTTCTGGAATTTTCCAAGCTGTTTAAAGGCACCATCAACTTAGTGTATGTAAACTTCTGACCCACTGGAATTGTGATACAGTGAATTATAAGTGAAATAATCTTTCTGTAAACAATTGTTGGAAAAATGACTTGTGTCATGCACAAAGTAGATGTCCTAACCGACTTGCCAAAACTATAGTTTGTTAACAAGAAATTTGTGGAGTGGTTGAAAAATGAGTTTAAATGTATGTAAACTTCCGACTTCAACTGTAAAGGTTTACTTAACACTGAGCAAGAGAACAACAATGAGCGAGTACACAACATGACACTAACAATTACACACAACACAACCCTGAACAGTCCAGGGCTATATAGGGGTGGTGATGAGGTGCAGGTGCGCTGGAGGTGATTAGGGTGCGTTGGGTTTCCATTCAGGTGTTGCCGAGGTGGTGCACTCAGACCGGTGGCTCAGCAGACCAGCGAATCTAGTGACAAAAACATTCAGCACCCCTACCCTAAAACATCTTCCCACAGCCTGGAAAGAGTGCAACAAATGTTTGAGAGCCCACTTATTTTCTGCAACACTGTGCAAATGTTGTATTTCAGTCATGCACAGATGACAGGCTACATTAATAAACCTGTCGAGGCAGCCTCCATTCTGATGGCCTGCTGAGCACAAAAAGCGGCCAGATTGTAGCCAACCACTCTTTCTGTTTGTAGTGATGGAGGGCGGTTTTTTGGGTCCGCTTATGGCTTCTAAACCACAGAGCTTCAGGTTTGTTTTGATCTTTTTGTTTCTCCCGTCTGGCCTTTCCTGCTGTGCTTCACAAATTCCAATTATTATTAAAGGATCAAATCAATGGCCCAAGTGTCTAAATCGCTGGTGGACTGGACAGCCTCTGGATTTCATTTTTCTCTATGATGGTGGGAGGGAGCTCCAGGGACAATTAGTTTACCCTCAGTGGGACTGAGCCTGCTTTGCCCTCCAATGAGATGACCGCTAGGAGCAAGTCTCCACCGTTTTTTTGTGGAAATGACAACTCAGACTGGAGCTAATGATTTTTTCTTATTTTTTCTTATTTTGTCTTTAACCTGAGGACTGTCTTGAGGTGCTGAGTGCCACTCGATCCAAAATGACTCTCTGGGCTCTGCAGTGGACTTGTCACCTCTTGACTTCTGCCTCCCTATTATTGCCTCATACTTTTGAGTGAAATGAAAGGCTGGTGGCAAAGACCAGCCATGCAAGCAAGGTACAATTCAGCTTTCAGAGAAGGAAGAGCAGGAAGCCACACAGTTCTTGCATATACAGTGAGGGAAAAAAGTATTTGATCCCCTGCTGATTTTGTACGTTTGCCCACTGACAAATAAATGATCAGTCTATAATTTTAATGGTAGGTTTATTTGAACAGTGAGAGACAGAATAACAACAACAAAATCCAGAAAAAACACATGTCAAAAATGTTATAAATTCATTTGCATTTTAATGAGGGAAATAAGTATTTGACCCCCTCTCAATCAGAAAGATTTCTGGCTCCCAGGTGTATTTTATACAGGTAACGAGCTGAGATTAGGAGCACACTCTTAAAGGGAGTGCTCCTAATCTTATCTTGTTACCTGTATAAAAGACACCTGTCCACAGAAGCAATCAATCAATCAGATTCCAAACTCTCCACCATGGCCAAGACCAAAGAGCTCTCCAAGGATGTCAGGGACAAGATTGTAGACCTACACAAGGCTGGAATGGGCTACAAGACCATCGCCAAGCAGCTTGGTGAGAAGGTGACAACAGTTGGTGCGATTATTCGCAAATGGAAGAAACACAAAATAACTGTCAATCTCCCTCGGCCTGAGGCTCCATGCAAGATCTCACCTCGTGGAGTTGCAATGATCATGAGAACGGTGAGGAATCAGCCCAGAACTACACGAGAGGATCTTGTCAATGATCTCAAGGCAGCTGGGACCATAGTCACCAAGAAAACAATTGGTAACACACTACGCCATGAAGGACTGAAATCCTGCAGCGCCTACAAGGTCCCCCTGCTCAAGAAAGCACATATACAGGGCCGTCTGAAGTTTGCCAATGAACATCTGAATGATTCAGAGGAGAACTGGGTGAAAGTGTTGTGGTCAGATGAGACTAAAATCGAGCTCTTTGGCATCAACTCAACTCGCCGTGTTTGGAGGATGAGGAATGCTGCCTATGACCCCAAGAACGCTATCCCCACCGTCAAACATGGAGGTGGAAACATTATGCTTTGGGGGTGTTTTTCTGCTAAGGGGACAGGACAACTTCACTGCATCAAAGGGACGATGGACGGGGCCATGTACCGTCAAATCTTGGGTGAGAACCTCCTTCCCTCAGCCAGGGCATTGAAAATGGGTCGTGGATGGGTATTCCAGCATGACAATGACCCAAAACACATGGCCAAGGCAACAAAGGAGTGGCTCAAGAAGAAGCATATTGAGGTCCTGGAGTGGCCTAGCCAGTCTCCAGACCTTAATCCCATAGAAAATCTGTGGAGGGAGCTGAAGGTTTGAGTTGCCAAACGTCAGCCTCGAAACCTTAATGACTTGTAGAAGATCTGCAAAGAGGAGTGGAACAAAATCCCTCCTGAGATGTGTGCAAACCTGGTGGCCAACAAACGTCTGACCTCTGTGATTGCCAACAAGGGTTTTGCCACCAAGTACTAAGTCATGTTTTGCAGAGGGGTCAAATACTTATTTCCCTCATTAAAATGCAAATCAATTTATAACATTTTTGACATGCGTTTTTCTGGATTTTTGTTGTTGTTATTCTGTCTCTCACTGTTCAAATAAACCTACCATAAAAATTATAGACTGATCATGTCTTTGTCAGTGGGCAAACGTACAAAAACAGCAGGGGATCAAATACTTTTTTCCCTCACTGTAGAATGGAGAGGGCGGGCAGTGCTCTTTAACTGCACCAACGCCACTCTAAACCCCTCGCTGCACAGATGAAATAGTTGTATAAAGAGGGCTGTATGACAGGAGCCTGTCTTATAACAATTTCAATCTACTGATGTATCTGTTTACAAACAGATGCTCCTATGCAGCTTTATCACCAAATGTATTTACAGAACTTAAACTTGGACAAGTCAAAGTGATCTTTGTGTCTTCTGAATAGTTTTGCAGGGAATCAGTGACAGTAGGTGAAGTGAAGAGTTAAACCCAGTACACCAGATCCCACTGAGAACACTGCATCGTCTAGTTCCCCAGATTAAAGAGCCATCAGCACATCATTTGCACATCTAATAAGCCAGCAGTAAAATCACACACACAATGGCTGCTTCATTAATAGTCTCTTCAAGTGCTTTGAAACATAAAATGCTTAATTCTGCTTATTATTCGCTTGAAATGTATCCCACTGAGAAACATTTCTGTTCTCTAAATTCAGACACATTTGTTTTCCTCCTCTGAAAATACAAAACTCTCACTAATTAGGACCTTGGTGGCATATGGCAAACACTGTCGGGAGATTTGCCCCTGTTTTTCTGTGCCTTTATTATGTGTTTAATGCACCTTGAGCCCTTACCAAAGGCACTGGGGGCCTTCTTGTTGCTGAGGAAAGTTCTTTCATTAGTGTTATTAGAAAGTGGCAGAAATGTAAATTGGTAGAGATGAATTAACAACCCCTCTGGGAGGTGGAGGCCTAAGCTTGCTAATATGCAATTATATTAGCCAGCTTTGCATCTCCATCACAACATATCTGAAGGTGTGAACCAAGGAATGGGGGGCCGGATCTGGGGCCCTCCCAGCAGCGCTTCGCAACGCAGCCAGGGTGTGCAGTGTGTGTGAAGGGAGGTGGGGGAGGCAGTTGCTCTGCTAAAGCCGACTGGATAAAATGTTCAGCCTGTTAATTGAGAACAGTTTGCTTCCGTGACAAACAACAGCTACACAACCGAGCAGTGAGAGATCTCTCCCTCCTGCAATGGAACTGAGTTCTCACTCAAAGTACCCTTCACAGCAGCTTATATCCCATAGCTCTCATACCCATACACAAATTATATATTGTACCTCATTCTCTCTAGACACTGTTAATGCTATATACTGTCACACCCTGATCTGTTTCACCTGTCTTGTGCTTGTCTCCACCCCCTCCAGGTGTTGCCCATTTTCCCTCATTATCCCCTGTGCATTTATACCTGTGTTTTCTGTTTATCTGTTGCCAGTTCGTCTTGTCTCGTCAAGTTTACCAGCGTGTTTTTTCCCGTACTCCTGTTTGGTCTAGTCCCTGTTTTCTAGTTCTTCCGGTTTTGACCATTCTGCCTGCCCTGACCCTGAGCCTGCCTGCCTTTCTGTACCTTGTTGACACTACCCTGGATTACTGACCTCTGCCTGCCCTGACCCTGAGCCTGCCTGCCATTCTGTACCTTACTGACACTACCCTGGATTACTGACCTCTGCCTGCCCTGACCCTGAGCCTGCCTGCCATTCTGTACCTTATTGACACTGCCTGAAAGTGACAAAGTGTCTTTCTAATCATCTTCAACATTTCAATGGCATCATTTAGTAAACCTTGAATCCACTTTGACGTGGATGTTTTATTCTACTTCTGCTTTGATTAAAACAATTAAAAATACGTTGGTTGTGTTTTGTTCTGCCAACTGCAATTGTTTGCCATTGTGTTCTCCAGACTGCAGAACAGACTGCTGTTAGATGCCTTTGTATGCATATGTTTTACTACACATACAATTGAACTGAAATTGATGTATCATGTTGTGTTGTCTCCAACAATAGAGTTAATTTGTTTTACAGTTTCCAAAACAGACCTGACAAATTCTGGGCATTGCTTGACAGAAACTCGGCTGACGTTTCGAAGTCTGAAGTCTGTACTATAACTACATGTCTCCGGTTGTTGTTTATAAATTTTTCTCTGTCCAAATGACAAGCTTTTCAGGCAGGACTCCAACTGTTCTGAGCAATAGGCCAGTCCAATATCCTTTTGGTTGTTGATGGACAGATAATACAGCACTGCTTATGAGAGCCCACAACTTGTCTAACAAACAGGAAAGATGATGGGAAATTGCTGCCACATTGCCTTGGAGTTATTTTTAGTGCTCAATTAAATAGGCCGCATGATAGGTTTTGTATTGCCAGCTATTAGATCATTGTAGTAACATAGCTACTGTAAGTGTTGGTCAACTTGTTTCTAGGGCTGTGAGCAGATTTATATCCCTGAAGTTTGAAAGAAGAGCAGAAACTCTGCTGCAAGATCACAACTACTTCTTATGTCAGTAAATCCTGTAGTTATGACATGTCATCAAATCCAATGATCTGGATTTATAGGGATTAAAATATACATTTTATTGCATTAGAGTGGTGGGATCAGCTGCCTTCATAAAATGCAATTAGCCTGAATAGCATCTGGGTAAATATGTTTCTCTTGACCAACGATAAAAAATGTGATGTATTGCTAAATGGCTGGATTTAGCATCCGAGGGAACGCCTTTTATCCTGACTATGTATTATGTCCTGGAGAATGAATATGGTGCATGTTCACAACACATGATTCACAAGCTGTGCATTAAGCCCTGACTGGGCCTTCTGTTTTGATATGATGTCATTGAACGCTGCCTTCGTTTCATTGTAATCGTTTGGCAGCATGTGTCTTTTCATCTTAACCCTCCCGTTGTCCTAGGGTCAAAATGACTCGCCACTGTGTTGAACCAACTTTATTTAATTTTTATATTTTTGGGATCATTTGTGAGAAGGAGGCAGTGAGACTTTAACAACGGGAGGGTTAAGCAAATGCTGACCCATATCTCTTCTGAACGAGCCGGACTTGGCCCTCTCTTTAACTCTGCCATGTTCAAACAGGTTGTATTCTTTGACTGGGAACAGTAGATCCTGCTGGAAGACAGTCCACTTTATCTCCCCTCTTCCCTAGCGCCATCTGTAGTGGTAAGCACACCTCATGTTGGTAAGTGAGTGTGTGTTTGTGTTTTAGTCGGCCTTCTCCCTCCTGACTGGATCAGAAGTCCTCCTCTCTCTCTCTGGAAACTGTGTGATGTTAAAAAGGATTATGGCGGCACAACAATGGAGCCCCCAGATGTATGGGCCAACTATAGCCCACTACACCAGCAGACCACGGAGTGATGCCTTTGCCAGTAGCTTCCAGGAAAGGGAGCATGATCTGCCAGATGGAGCCAGCCTTTAGGAGCTCAGGAGAGTTAAGTCCCTTATACTGGAGGTGAAAATAATAATAGTATGTCCGCAACACTTGTCACAAGCCAAGGAAATATAAATGCATGCTTTGTGCCAATTTAAAAATGATTTGTGAATAACCCTCACATAGTTGGGAGTTGAGGTCTATCCTGTTTAATAAAACGGGTTGTTTGGATCCTGGATGCTGATTGGTTGATATGCAGGAGTTGTAGGACAACAACTCCCGCAAAATACCATAACGTTATGATCTCATAGTTCCATTCTCCCGCAGCCCAGGCAGGAAATTCATAAACTTCATCTCCCTCGGGAAAAAGCATCTACACATTATTTTTCCATGCTACTATTTGGGGGTTGTATAAACCTATGTGTCAGCCTCTACGACCTGTGCAACCATGTATCATTTTACAAATGCGATCTCCCGTGCCAGTAGGCTAGCTAGCCTAACAATGAACGTCAAACTAATCATTAATTTTATATAACGGGTGGGTCTAACCCTGGATGCTGATTGGTTAAAACCGCATTCCAGCCGGTGTCTATTCCACAACTTACCACCGGCTAAAGCCATGACGTTGAAATGCCTATTTACTCTGTTCCATCTCACTCCACAATCCACTGTCTCATCAGCCCAGCCAGGCAATTTATCAACTTGATCTCCACTATAAAAATCATCTAGACACTATCTCCCATGTCTTTTAGACTAACATTTTGTTTTCAACAGGGGAGATGTGTATAAACCTTGCTGTCTGTCTCTCCGACATTTGCAACATTGTTTCAATATTGAAATTCGATCTCCAGCTGTCCCATTGTAATGAATGTGTAGGGAGTCGGGATGAGACAGACAGGCAGGCAGCTTATCTCAGCCAGTCGAAATCATGAATTAGCTGGCATCATTTTTATGGATATATACACAGTTGAAGTTGGAAGTTTACATACACCTTAGACAAATACATTTAAACTCAGTTTTTCACAATTCCTGACATTTAATCCTAGTAAAGATTCCCTGTTTTAGGTCAGTTAGGATCACCACTTTATTTTAAGAATGTGAAATGTCAGAATAATAGTAGAGAGAATGATTTATTTCAGCTTTTATTTCTTTCACCACATTCCCAGTGGGTCAGAAGTTTACATACACTCAATTAGTATTTGGTAGCATTGCCTTCTAAATTGTTTAACTTGGGTCAAACGTTTCGGGTAGCCTTCCACAAGCTTCCCACAATAAGTTGGATGAATTTTGGCCCATTCCTCCTGACAGAGCTGGTGTAACTGAGTCAGGTTGTAGGCCTCCTTGCTCGCACATGCTTTTTCAGTTCTGCCCACACATTTTCTATAGGATTGAGGTCAGGGCTTTGTGATGGCCACTCCAAAACCTTGACTTTGTTGTCCTTAAGTCATTTTGACACAAATCTGGAAGTATGCTTGGGGTCATTGTCCATTTGGAAGACCCATTTACGACCAAGCTTTAACTTCCTGACTGATGTCTTGAGATGTTGCTTCAATATATCCACATAATTTTCCTTCCTCATGATGCCATCTATTTTGTGAAGTGCACCAGTCGCTCCTGCAGCAAAGCACCCCCACAGCATGATGCTGTCACCCCCGTGCTTCACGGTTGGGATGGTGTTCTTCGGCTTGCAAGTCCCCCTTTTTCCTCCAAACATAACGATGGTCATTATGGCCAAACAGTTCTATTTTTCTTTCATCAGACCAGAGGACATTTCTCCAAAAAGTACGATCTTTGTCCCTATGTGCAGTTGCAAACCGTAGTCTGGCTTTTTTATGGCGGTTTTGGAGCAGTGGTTTCTTCCTTGCTGAGAGGCCTTTCAGGTTATGTTGACATAGGACTCGTTTTACTGGGGATATAGATACTTTTGTACCTGTTTCCTCCAGCATCTTCACAAGGTCCTTTGCTGTTATTCTGGGATTGATTTGCACTTTTCGCACCAAAGTACGTTCATCTCTAGGAGACAGAATGTGTCTCCTTCCTGACGGCTGTGTGGTCCCATGGTGTTTATACTTGCGTACTATTGTTTGTACAGATGAACGTAGTACCTTCAGGCATTTGGAAATTGCTCCCAAGGATGAACCAGACTTGTGGAGGTCTACAATTCTTTTTCTGAGGTCTTGGCTGATTTCTTCTGATTTTTCCATGATATCAAGCAAAGAGGCACTGAGTTTGAAGGTAGGCCTTGAAATACATCCACAGGTACACCTCCAATTGACTAAAATTATGTAAATTAGCCTATCAGAAGCTTCTAAAGCCATGACATCATTTTCTGGAATTTTCCAAGCTGTTTAAAGGCACAGTCAACTTAGTGTATGTAAACTTCTGACCCACTGGAATTGTGATACAGTGAATTATAAGTGAAATAATCTGTCTGTAAACAATTGTTGGAAAAATGACTTGTGTCCTAACCGACTTGCCAAAACTATAGTTTGTTAACAAGAAATTTGTGGAGTGGTTGAAAAATGAGTTTTAATGACTCCAACCTAAGTGTATGTAAATTTCCGACTTCAACTGTACATATTCCACGTATTGCCAATAGAAAACAGGTCAAACGAAACGAAGTGCAGCTAGTTTGCATTCTTTCCAGCTTTAGGCTGAAGTGATTGTGTTAGCTTTGTTGTTGGCTAGCTCCTCTGAACAACAGTGTCCTGACGAGAGAGCACATCTTCTATGCCAGCGAAATCGCGCATCATTAGCTCATTGTTATGGATGTATCCAAATAAATGTCACTAGAAAACAGCTTAAACAAATGCAGCTACTTTGAAGTGACTGTAAATTAGCCATAGTTGACTACATTTACATTACAGACGCTCTTATCCAGAGCAACTTACAGTTGGTGAATACAATTATTTATTTCTTTTTTCTATACTGGCCCCCCGTGGGAATCGAACCCACAACCCTGGCGTTGCAAACACCATGCTCTATCAACTGCGCTACATCCCTGCCGGCCATTCCCTCCCCTACCCTGGACGACGCTGGGCCAATTGTGCACCGCCCATGAGTCTCCCGGTCGCGGCCGGCTGCGACAGAGCCTGGATTCGAACCAGGATCTCTAGTGGCACAGTTAGCACTGCGATGCAGTGCCTTAGACCACTGCGCCACTCAGGAGCTGACTAGCTAGCAAGCAAGGGATAAGAACATTGCCAGCCAGTATGACAATGGAACATTTAGAACGAACGACTGGGTCGCGTCCATAGTTACAGAACCAAATGACTGAGCGACTGGGTCGCGTGTCTGGCAACCGAACCGATAGAACGAACGACCAGCCGCCTTGGATAGCAACCTTAGATTTGTGTCGGGACTATATCTTGTGCAAGGATGAACTAGAACAGGGGTGTCAAACTCATTCCATGGAGGGCCTAGTGTCTGCAGGTTTTTGGTTTTTCCTTTAAATTAAGACCTAGACAATCAGGTGAGGGGAGTTCTTTACTAATTAGTGACCTTAATTAATCAATCAAGTACAAGGGAGGAGCGAAAACCCGCAGACACTCGGCCCTCCATGGAATGAGTTTGACACATGTGAACTAGAAGATGAAAATTAATTTATTGGCACGGTTTGCCAGGCCTCGGCTTCGTCTCGGGCCTAACAACACCGATGCCAATATATCCTCCAAACACCGGCTTCTCTGGCATTATCACTTAAATGAAAACCATAAACACTCAGAATTCCATTCATTCATCAGAAAGAGCAAGATGGAATGTTCTGTTTCTGTATCTTCTAGCACAATGAGAACAGCACAGTGAGAGCATTTCATGCAGACCATTCATAACCATTAATTTCTCATGTATATGTAGTGCAGTCGTAACTCCTAACGATTGCAGAACACACATTCATTCGTGGTGCAACATCCAGCTAAACCCGTCCTGGACTCAGCCATCTTGTCTATCTCGGGAACAGTCAGGCTAACTGTCCCTGAATTCCGTCCAATTTCCCAGCGTGCCACTCCATGACAAGCAAACTCATCAGTGATAATTATACAGCCCAGCACTCAGCCTCTTCAAATAAAACAGCCAGGGCCATTTTGGAGATGCTCCAACAGGGGCTGGGAATGTGCAGACAGGGACCTATAGCCAGAAGAAAACCGCTGATGAAGGCGTATAAGACACTTAAATTGTAATCATTGTCTTCATCCAAGGATCCTCTGATTATTTACAGGGAAAATCACAATTGTTAAATGTCTCAACACTATCCCTGCTTTCAGCAGAACTGCCATAGACTGTACAAGATAACTGCAACGCATAAAATATGCTGTAATGGCAAATAAATCCACAAGATGGCGACTGTGGGCTTTGTAGAATTCCAGTGCAGTATCTCATAATAATACTGCATGTCTGAAGTATTCATTTGTTTATCACCCTCTCTACAGTACTAAAAACAGAGTATTTCTGCATCTTGTAAAAAACACAGCTAATGGTGTGGGACTGTAAACTGTATTGATTAATGTTGAGAATCATGCCAAGCAGAGATTAGTAATAACCACAGGGGTCCAACAATTATACTCCTTTAAATATGGCCACACACTTAAAAGAGGCCTATTTCACAAAGACATGATGGACAGCTCGCAAAGTAACCTTGGTTATTTTAAAAGGAAGTAACTAACTTCCCCACACCTCCCATGTCTTTTTTTTCATTCGTCCTTTTCCAGTGTGCATATTGAACTTCTTTTCATGTGTGCAAGAACAAGGGAGATTGTTTCCTTCTTGTAATGTCAGGGGGGTGGGATGATGCAACAAAGAAAATCACTTAGACGAGACAGACACTCTGTGCAGCGGTTTAATCAGATCCCCTCAATGGGATTAGGGCCCAGTTTAATCTGGAATAAAAGCGATAAACAGGTCTGAAGGTGTGGAGACTGGAAAGTGTGGGGAGAAATGGCTTTAGCCAAGCAATCAAGAGATGAGAAAAGATAAAGAGATTAAATATCTCATGATAATCTTCCACTTTGCATGGCCGGCATGGGTTTTTAGTTGTTTTTATTTTTCATTTCTAATGTCGATATTGTTGTTGATAGGGATGGAATGAAAGAGGTAGTGCTAATGAAATACGTAGTCTGATTAGAGGAAAACATCACGCCATAACATCATAATACCTACAGTGCCTTCAGAAAGTATATACACCTCTAGACTTTTTCCACATTTGGTTGTGTTACAGCCTGAATTTAAAATGGATTACATTGAGATTGGTTTGTCACTGGCCTACACACAATACCCCATAATGTCAAAGTGGAATTATGTTTTTTGAAATTTTTACAAATTAATTAAATGTCTTGAGTCAATAAGTATTCAACCCCTTTGTTATGGCAAGCCTAAATAAGTTCAGGACAAAATATTTGCTTAACAAGTGACATAATACGTTGCATGGACTCACTCTATGTGCAGTAGTCATTTTTAATGACTAGCTCATCTCTGTACCCCACACATAAAATTATCTGTAAGGTCCCTCAATCGAGCAGTGAATTTCAAACACAGATTCAACCACAAAGACCAGGGAGGTTTTCATTGGGGGAAAAAAAGAAGCAGACACTGAATATCCCTTTGAGCATGGTGAAGTTATTAATTATACTTTGGATGGTGTATCAATACACCCAGTCACTACAAAGATGCAGGCGTCCTTCCTAACTCAGTTGCCGGAGAGGAAGGAAACTGCTCAGGCATTTCACCATGAGGCCATTGTTTACTTTAAAACAGTTACAGAGTTTAATGGCTGTGATAGAAGAAAACTGAGGATGGATCAACAACATTGTAGTTACTCCACAATACTAACCTAACTGACAGAGTCAAAAGAAGTAAGCCTGTACAGAATAAAAAATATTGCAAAACATGTATCCTGTTTGCAACAAGGCACTAAAGTAATACTGCAAAGAACTGTGGCAAAGCAATCACTTTTTTTCCTGAATACAAAGTGTTATGTTTGGGGCAAATCCAATATAACACATTACTGAGTACCTCTCCATATTTTCAAGCATAATGGTGGCTGCTTATTGTTATGGGTATGCTTGTAAACGTTAAGGACTGGGGAGTATTTCAGGATGAAAAAGAAACGGAATGGAGGTAAGCACAGGCAAAATCCTAGAGGAAAACCTGGTTCAGTCTGCTTTCCACCAGACACTGGTAGATTCATTCACCTTTCAGCAGGACAATAACCTAAAACAGAAGGCCAAATCTACACTGGAGTTGCTTACCAAGAAGACAGTGAATGTTCCTGAGTAGCCGAGTTACAGTTTTGACTTAAATCTACTTGAAAATCTATGGCAAGACCTGAAAATGGTTATCTAGCAATGATCAACAACCAATTTGACAGAGCTTGAAAAATTTTGAAAAGTATAATGGGCAAATGTTGGAAAGTTCTTAAAGACTCACAGCTGTAATCGCTGCCAAAGGTGCATCTACAAAGTATTGACTCAGGGTTGTGTAAATTAGATATTTCTATATTTAATTTTCAATACATTTGCAAAAATGTCTAAAAAAATGTTTTCACTTTGTCATTATGGGGTATTGTGTGTAGATGAGTGAGAAAAAAAAATTATTTAATCCATTTTGAATTCAGGCTGTAACACAGCAAAATGTGGAATAAGTCAATGGTTATGAATACTTTCTGAAGGCACTGTATATCACGCTATTCCTCTAAGCCTCTACTGACTCCCATTTAGTCTTGGGGTACTGTACTGTCCACCTATTCACTTAACAAAGGTTCCCTTTCATAAACGAGCAATGGGTCAATGAACCAGCATCATATTTCGAGGTGTGCAACGAGGCATCTTTCATTTCCTGTTTCTGTTTCGCTCCTAATGACCTCAGCGTGTTGGGAAGGCTAGAAGATGTGACCTCAGGTCTGCTGTGGCCTCCGAAGTCCGACCACGTATTCACCAGGGAGCCAGGGGCCCTTCACGCTTGATGAATATGTGGAGCATATATACATGTACTATGTGTGGCAGACTAAACAGTACCCCCATTGCTATTTTTACTGATTAGCGCTCATTAATAAGACTATTAATTCCAGCCCCTAAAAAGAACAGCCCTTACCTTTGAGCAAGCCACACAACTCCAGTCCACAGGAGGAGAAGGAGGTAGTTTCTGCCACAGTCAGACTGATACATACCAGGTAATTCATAATAATCTTTCACTGACTTCCATGGTGTTTTTGTTCCATATTTTAATTGACAAGTGTGTTAAGTTATTGATGTGCTTCTGACACTCTTTCTCGAGCTCAGTTTCTCAGACACAACTTTATGCCTGAAATCGGGGACACAATGAGGCAGATTGAGTGGGTTTAATTTCATTCTTATGTTTGGCATTCATTATGCATGAGTTTGTGTTTTGCATGGCTGTAACTTCATGGTGAGTGGGTAAATTGGAATGGAGTGCCACTCTCTCTTTCTTTCTTTCTCTCACTCTGTATTTATCTCCCTCCCCTCCCCCATCTCTCTCTCTCTCTCTGAGGGTAATCTGTTACCAACCCTGAGAGGGACAAACAAAAATGATTCATTATCCTCTCAAATAGCTTTTATCTCCTCGGCAGAACCATTTGATTATTTTCTATCAATGAGCTTTGCTATCGGCACGGCATCTATGTGGATGCAAAATAAGTCTTATTGTGCCATTAAAAATCCACTATGTTCGAACGCAATCACTCAAGTTAAAACAACTCCCTCTCTCAGACAGAAACCAATGGGAGACAAGAGCTTTTCAATGTCTAGAAATAGGAAAATAATGACATGTATATGCAGGATTAATTAGGTATATTTATAGAGATAATCCACAATCAGTAGGAGTTTGGTTTATTTATTAATCATGCTTCAATTAAGACTGCGGCCTGCGGTGACTGACAAAGGGCTTGGGTATCCTGCCTCTGTGCATGACTGTGTCTGATAAGTCACTAACAGCCAGCTCAACCTTTTTTTCCCCAAGCTTTCGGGGACATTCACAGAAATATCAGCTCTCGTGATGTTTCTGTTTGTGTTTTCTCTTTCATTCTCTCTCCGTGCCCTATTGTGGCGGCTCATGTGTCATATAATAAACAAAAACATTAGCCCTTTGCCTTGAGTCAAATGTAGAAAGGGTTAAAGTGTGGCTTTGGTTTAGGGCTAGGCAAAGCATTACAGCTTCTAAATCCATACATCCAAAAATCCACTTAAGAGGCACACATTTCCTCTTCAATTACCAGGGTCCAAATTCTTTTTTCCCCCTGGAAATATTGGTTAGAAAATGTAGGCTACAATGCTAAAGGGGATCAAAATCCGACACAAATCATTTTCCCGTTATCAGTCTTTGGATGTCCCCTCTAATAACAGGCTTAAAAGTATTTTCTATGGATACCGTGGATGATCCCAACCTTCTATAAACAACAAGGGAATCCATCCTGGTCAAATGACTCCCCTGAACACGCCAGATATACCAGCTGCTGTTGTGTCGCTATAGGATCAAAGAGCTCTCCAAACCTAACTTTTTTTAAAGCTGAAGAAAACTAACTGTAGTGACCCTTTCAATATTGATTCAATCTTCTTTAATTGTCTGATAATCCCATTGCTTGTTATATCATCCTTACATGAGTGGCCATCATTTCAATTTCACAAGCCATTTCAAAGCAGATGGAATCAAAATAAATAACATTGTCAATAACCTGTTAAGGAACTCTATGGAAATCATTTGTACTATTCAATATTTACATTGAATATGAACGAGATTGGAGAGGTGATAATCTGATATTGAAATGTCTGGTTGATTAACTGCCAAGCCACTTCATTTTGCCACTTAATAATAAAGAAAGGTACTTGTGGGAGACTTTTGTATCGGATAAGAGGATTCAAACAGATTGTAATGTAGAGGTAACTTTTGACCAGCAGTGGAGGAATGTTGTTGTTGTGCTAGGTCAATCCCACTTCCTCCTATTGAAACAGTAGCTACATTCCCCCTTTAAAACCTTTAACCCTTATCTTCCTGTTGAGAAAATGGAAATCCCTTGGATGGCGCACAGCTGGCCAGCTGAGAACTTTTGTTCCCGCAGATACAGAGGCGATTATGCCAGTGACAGAGAGATTGTGACAGTATGTGTCAATCAGTGTTTGTCTATGATGGAAAATTTAGGCTTCGTGTTTTTGTCTGCATTTGTCTGTGACTGAGTCTGTGAGAGTGTGCGTGTGAGTGCCTGAGTGTACGCATCAGTGTGCAATTAGACAGCAAACGAGCGAAATGCATATACTTTAAAGAAAACCACTTCCCACAACAGATAAACATAACCAAAGAGTTATGTTGCATTTTTGTTTATTTTCCCAATCAGAAATAAAATGCCAGCTTTGTGGGCTACCCAGCCCATTGGCCATAGAGGTTACAGTGGGGAAAATAAGTATTTAGTCAGCCACCAATTGTGCAAGTTCTCCCACTTAAAAAGATGAGAGAGGCCTGTAATTTTCATCATAGGTACACGTCAAGGTACAAATCCAGAAAATCACATTGTAGGATTTTTAATGAATTTATTTGCAAATTATGGTGGAAAATAAGTATTTGGTCAATAACAAAAGTTTCTCAATACTTTGTTATATACCCTTTGTTGGCAATGACACAGGTCAAACGTTTTCTGTAAGACTTCACAAGGTTTTCACACACTGTTGCTGGTATTTTGGCCCATTCCTCCATGCAGATCTCCTCTAGAGCAGTGATGTTTTGGGGCTGTCGCTGGGCAACACAGACGTTCAACTCCCTCCAAAGATTTTCTATGGGGTTGAGATCTGAAGACTGGCTAGGCCACTCCAGGACCTTGAAATGCTTCTTACGAAGCCACTCCTTCGTTGCCCGGGCGGTGTGTTTGGGATCATTGTCATGCTGAAAGACACAGCCACGTTTCATCTTCAATGCCCTTGCTGATGGAAGGAGGTTTTCACTCAAAATCTCACAATACATGGCCCCATTCATTCTGTCCTTTACACGGATCAGTCGTCCTGGTCCCTTTGCAGAAAAACAGCCCCAAAGCATGATGTTTCCACCCCCATGCTTCACAGTAGGTATGGTGTTCTTTGGATGCAACTCAGCATTCTTTGTCCTCCAAACATGACGAGTTGAGTTTTTACCAAAAAGTTCTATTTTGGTTTCATCTGACCATATGATATTCTCCCAATCCTCTTCTGGATCATCCAAATGCACTCTAGCAAACTTCAGACGGGCCTGGACATGTACTGGCTTAAGCAGGGGGACACGTCTGGCACTGCATGATTTGAGTCCCTGGCGGCGTAGTGTGTTACTGATGGTAGGCTTTGTTACTTTGGTCCCAGCTCTCTGCAGGTCATTCACTAGGTCCCCCCGTGTGGTTCTGGGATTTTTGCTCACCGTTCTTGTGATCATTTTGACCCCACGGGGTGAGATCTTGCGTGGAGCCCCAGATCAAGGGAGATTATCAGTGGTCTTGTATGTCTTCCATTTCCTAATAATTGCTCCCACAGTTGATTTCTTCAAACCAAGCTGCTTACCTATTGCAGATTCAGTCTTCCCAGCCTGGTGCAGGTCTACAATTTTGTTTCTGGTGTCCTTTGACAGCTCTTTGGTCTTGGCCATAGTGGAGTTTGGAGTGTGACTGTTTGAGGTTGTGGACAGGTGTCTTTTATACTGATAACAAGTTCAAACAGGTGCCATTAATACAGGTAACGAGTCGAGGACAGAGGAGCCTCTTAAAGAAGAAGTTACAGGTCTGTGAGAGCCAGAAATCTTGCTTGATTGTAGGTGACCAAATACTTATTTTCCACCATAATTTGCAAATAAATTCATTAAAAATCCTACAATTTGATTTTCTGGAAAAAAAATGCTCAATTTGTCTGTCATAGTTGACGTGTACCTATGATGAAAATTACAGGCCTCTCTCATCTTTTTAAGTGGGAGAACTTGCACAATTGGTGGCTGACTGAATACTTTTTTTCCCCACTGTATGTTGTAGTAATCAACTGCTAGAGTGCAAATCTGCTCCCTGATTAAACATAGAGAGCAGATAAACCGTTCCCAATTGCTGCCGCTTCCAGAAGGTTGAAACACAGGACATGAGCTCCCGATTAGTTTGGTTTTGGGAGGAAGCCGAGGCTTGACACTACGGAAATGACTGTGAGGGCTGGAGCTCCTTGATTAGGACTGAGCAGATTAGATTACCAGAACCACTGATTTTCAAAATGTGTAATAAGACAATGAGAGGTCTTTGTAGTGAAGCTAGCTATCACCTATGATGTGAGGACAGGGAAGTAAGTCAGGGCATACATTATACAGTACATCTCTATGCATCATGGGAGTTTGGATGTCATGAGTTAAAGGCAGATGTGTGACTAACTACCCCAACTATTCTATACGGACTATTCCTTTTTTTACAAAGTCTTCATCAAGGGTAGATACAAAGTCGTAAAGGCGCACTCCGAATAATGTATGATTTCTCCATCTGATTTAAATGAGCTATGTTGGGAGTAAAATATCAATTGAAATATGACAATTATAATATCTGTTGGTTTTATTGGTCCTGTACATGACAAATTACAGCATTTTTGCCAAATGAAGAGCTTTCTCTTGTGGTTAACCATAATGCAGTGCCTGTACGGTTTGTTATTGAGAGAAGGTATGAAGGGTAAAGTGCAACACCATGATGAAACTCTATGGCAATTTTAACTCTCTCAAGTCTAAAAACCTGAAGGGAATATATTCTGGGAATTAATGGTTTCAACATGTGAGTCTAAGGAAAGCAACATGAAAGCGTTGCCTAAGTCTATTTTCTCAAACAACTAAGTGGCTTTCTCTTTCATTTTTCCAAGCATCGCTTCAGGTTTCTTAAACTCCACACATCTCGCTATCATAAAACTTTTCTTATTTGTTTGGATTGTTGTTGGTGTTAACAGTGGACTGCCAGCTTGTTTTTAGTTTTAGAGAAACTGTACCAAAATATAGTGAATTTGTTAATTATATCCTGGTCAAAGCAGTTAAATCAAATGTTTTATTACAGTACTACATCGTTAAAGTGGTTAACCGTTGAACTGTCAAGGTAACATGACCTAGATGTCCTTTTTATTTTACACATTTAGACATTTAATGTAATCACTTTCAGTGTCTAAAAGTGAATGTATCCCATTCCCTATTTCCACTCGACTGTATCTTGGACTTTGCTTTATTTAGAGTGAGCATCCAGCCACCACAGTCTAGCTGAGCTGAATTAACACTGGGTGTGTTAGAAGCATTAACATTTTCCAACTTGAATACTTAACCATAATGCAGTGAAGAGGAATGCTTCCACCATGTTGCATCATTTACCATGATCCCCCCCCAAACAACAGATCTAGAGTGCATTGTAGGCACCATCTGAAAGCACTGGAAAGTGAGAGGGGCACAACCCTCTGCATCAGGTTGGTGTCATTGAAATAACCTCTCGCTGGCTGGATTGTCCGAGAACCTTGAAAAATGATGAAAGTGGGGGGCAATCACACAGAGTCAGGTAAAATCAGGGGGAGAGAAAATAAACCACCCTTTACAAAAATCAGCGCAAAATCATTCAGAGGGGTTTCGGTTCATTGCTTAAAATGTTGAAGTATGTATAGCGTTAGAGATGGGAGGGGGAGATGTGTTGATTTGGGAATTTGGGATGGAGGAGTTATAAAGTCAGATCCCTCCCAATCCTAGCCCCAGGCTGAATGCCACATTCACATTGAGATCAGTCAGATGAGTTCTTGTAAACTGTACGTCACCATTCTCTAAGGGGCTATACAGCGTATTGCTTGCCCAACGCAAATGAACCATGACAAGAACCCTGCTATTTTTAAAGAACACACTTCACAAGGAATTGACTCCCCTTCACTGGCTGTGATGAACATCAAGGATCACATACCAAGGACAGGGTTAAACACTGTCTCAATGGTCAAGACAGTCAGTGCGACACAACCACTAGCTGACCACTTGAAACAAAAATGACTGCCAAAATGGAAAATGAGAAGAGCTTCCAGTAATATCATTAGGTCAAAGCACTGCTACATTCCACTGAGTGTCCTCTGAGTCCTACAGAGTGACTTTTATTACATTTCCCAGACACCGCTTTTAAGGACGGTCATGAAAAGTAGCTGAGTCTTTGCATAAGCTACATGGAAAATCAAGCTTCCTTTCCAAGAATCACCCCTGGTCTGCATAATGAAGTATTTCAGTCACACAGCACACCTCTCACCCTGTCACATGCAGGGCCAGTTCAGATTAATGTAAAGTAACACATACATATTTATAATATTTATGATTAAATATCTACTGCTCTGAGAAGGATGTATTTCTGTAATTATATCTATGGTCTGCATGGCATTTAGGGTGTCACACCCTGATCTGTTTCACCTGTCTTTGTGATTGTCTCCACCCCCCTCCAGGTGTCGCCCATCTTCCCCATTATCCTCAGTGTATTTATACCTGTGTTCTCTGTTTGTCTGTTGCCAGTTGTGTGGTCCTCTGAAGCTCAGCTGGTAGAGCACGGCGCTTGTAACGCCTAGGTAGTGGGTTCGATCCCCGGGACCACCCATACACAAAAAAATTGTATGCACGCATGACTGTAAGTCGCTTTGGATAAAAGCGTCTGCTAAATGGCATATTATTATTATTTCGTCAAGCCTACCAGCGGTTTTTCCCTTGCTCCTGTCTTTCTCAAGTTCCTGTTTTCTAGTTTTCCCGGTTTTGACCATTCTGCCCGCCCTGACCCTGAGCCTGCCTGACGTTCTGTACCTTGTCACACCACCCTGGATTATTGACCTCTGCCTGCCCTGACCCTGAGACTACCTGCCGTTCTGTACCTTTTGGACTCTGATCTGGATTACTGACCTCTGCCTGCCCTTGACCTGTCGTTTGCCCGCCCCCTGTTTTTGAAATCAACTTTTGTTACTTCAACACTGTCTGCATCTAGGTCTTCTCCTGAAACGTGATAGTACGAACTGGCCATGACTGACCCAGCAGACTCGGACCAGCTCTGCAATGCCATCTCCCCCCAAGGAGCCACCACTGGAAGGCACGAGGAGTTGCTTCGTGGTCTCATGAAAGGGTTCCAGACCTTGGCCGAACGCCATGACCGAGCGTTTAACACATTGCTGGAGCAATTCCGCAGGTTGTCTGCTAGGTAGCCTACCACGACGGTAACCTCCCAGTCCCTCAGTAACCCAGCTGTTAGCAGCACGGCCTCCCTGGCCACCTCGGTTTCCAGAGAACCCCGCTTACCTCCCCCGGAACACTTCGCTGGAGAGTCTGGAACATGTCGGGCATTTCTTGCTCAGTGTTCGCTCATCATCGAGCTGCAGCCCTCCTCCTTCCCCTTGGACCGCTCTAAGATAACGTACCTCATCACGCTGATGTCCGGGAGGGCTCCCGCCTGGGCTACGGCAGTGTAGGAACAACAGTCGGCCGTATGCTTCAGTCTGGAGTTCATGCAGGAGGTAAAGAAGGTTTTCAATGCTCCATTGTCCTTGAGAGAGGCTTCCCGGAAGTTACTCCAGCTTCAGCAAGAATCCCGCAGTGTGGCAGACTATGCAGTGGATTTCCGCACGTTGGCAGCTGAGTGTGCCTGGAACCTGGAAGCGCAGTTCGACACGTTCCTGCACGGAGTATCAGAGGAAGTAAAGGACGAGCTTGCAGCCCGGGAACTACCGACGGATCTAAACTCGCTCATCGCCTTGACCATTCGGATCGATGGGCGACTACGGGAACAAAGGAAGGAGAGGAAGTCAGGTTCCACCTCGCCTCCGAGGCCTCCCGGAAGTCCCCAACGGCTCCGTTGCTGAGAGAACCCGAGGCTACCCGAGTTCCCCCGAGAGTCTCCGAAGTCTGCCGATTCACCTCTTCCCGAGCCAATGCAACTAGGCAGAGCTAGGCTGTCTCCAGCCAAACGGCAATACAGGATTCACATGAAGAGTTGCCTGTATTGCGGGACTACTGGTCATTTTGTGTCCACCTGTCCACTAAAAGACCAGGCTCACCGGTAGGAGCGAGTACTCTGGTGGGCCATACGGATAACTTTTATTCTCCCCTTACTCGCATCCACTTTCATGCCACCAGTCGAAATCTCTCTGGGTACTCTGGGACCGACTCTGGGGCCATCGACTATTGGGTTTCTCTTGACTCCAGCGACACAACCCCTTTATTGACTGGTCTACTGGTGCCATCATGGGCTGGAGCCCGTTCTGCCACGCTCATTGCCTGAAGTCAGCGCAACCAGCCCCGGGACGTCTTCCTGGGGGCTCGGAAGTTGCCTCGGTCCTCTCCGCCATTCCCAAGGAGTACCAGGCCCTCCGGGTGGTGTTCAGTAAGGCCCGGGCCACTTCGCTTCCGCCGCACTGACCCTACGACTGCGGAATTGACCTTCTCCCAGGCACCACTCCGCCACGGGGACGACTGTACTCGCTGTCGGGTCCGGAGACCAAGGCTATGGAGACCTACATTGAGGACTCCCTAGCTGCCGGGTTCATCCGTACTTCTGCCTCCCCCGCCGGCGCAGGGTTCTTCTTTGTGGAGAAGAAGGACAAAACCCTGCACCTGTGCATCGACTACCGGGGCCTCAACGACATCACTGTGAAGAACCGCTACCCGCTACCACTCATCTCCTCGGCCTTCAAGCCGCTCCAGGGGGCCAACGTGTTCTCCAAGCTGGACCTACGGAACGCCTACCATCTGGTGCGGATATGGGAGGGGGACGAGTGGAAGACTGCCATCAACACGGCCAGCAGTCACTACGAGTATCTGGTCATGCCATTTGGCCTTACCAATGCTCCAGCTGTGTTCCAGGCCCTGGTTAATGATGTTCTCTGCGACATGTTGAACCGGTTCGTCTTCGTCTACCTCGACGACATCCTCGTCTTCTCCCGCTCCGCCCAAGAACACGTGCTCCACGTCCGACAGGTCCTCCAACGCCTCCTGGAGAACCAGCTTTTTGTGAAAACTGAGAAATGCGAATTCCATCGCTCCACCATCCCCCTCTTGGGCTACATCATCGCTGCAGGGAGTGTACCAATGAATCCCGGGAAGGTGGGAGCGGTGGTGGATTGGCCCCAGCGTACGTCCAGAGTGCAGCTGCAATGTTTCCTGGGATTCGCCAACTTTTATTGCCGCTTTATCCGGGGTTACAGCACCCTGGCTTCCCCTCTGTCTTCACTCACCTCTCCCAAGGTTCCGTTCACATGGTCCCCAGCTGCTGACCGGGCGTTCTGGGACCTCAAACACTGTTTCACCATTGCTCCCATCTTGTTTCATCCTGACCTGTGCGCCAGTTCGTGGTGGAGGCCGATGCTTCGAATGTCGGAGTGGGGGTGGTCCTGTCCCAGCGTTCGGCCCTAGACCTCAAGTTACATCCCTGCGCCTTCTTCTCCCATTGCCTCAACACCACGGAGAGGAATTATGATGTGGGGGCCCCAGACAACCGGATGTTTGTTCCTGGCGCTGTCCGCTCCACAGTCCTGGAGTGGGCCCACTCCTCCAGGCTTGCCTGCCACCTGGGCTCCCGTCGGACCCTGGCCTTTGTGCGACAACGCTTTTGGTGGCCTACCATGGTTCCTGACGTCTCCGCGTTCGTCACCGCCTGCACCATCTGTGCGCAGAACAAGACTCCCCGGCAAGCTCCGGCTGGTCTCCTACAACCTCTGCCTGTTCCTCACCGTCCCTGGTCTCACATATCCCTGGACTTTGTCACGGGTCTTCCCCTGTCTGATGGCAACACCACCATCCTGACAGTTGTGGGCCGGTTTTCCAAAGCAGCCCAGCTCATGGTGCAGCACGTCTTCCAGATCCATGGACTCCCAGTGGACATGGTCTCCGACCGGGGTCCTCAGTTCTCGTCTCCGTTCTTGAAGGCGTTCTGCACATTCATTGGGTCGTCGGCCAGCCTGTGCTCCGGTTTCCACCCTCAGTCCAACGGCCAGTCGGAGCAAGCCAACCAAGACCTGGAGACGACTCTGCGCTGCCTGGTCTCCGCCAACCCCACCACCTGGAGCCAGCAATTAGTGTGGGTCGAATACACCCGCAACACCCTTCCTTGCACTGCCACGGGTCTTTCACCCTTTGAGAATTTCCTGGGTTATCAGCCCCCGCTCTTCCCGGCATACCCTCGGCCCAGATGTTTGTCCACCGCTGTTGTCATACCTGGAGGAGAGCCTGGTCGGATCTTCTCAAGACCATCTCCAGGTATCGACAACAAGCGGACCGCCACCGGACCCCGGCTCTCTGGTATTGTCTCGGGCAGAAGGTATGGCTGTCCACCCGAGATCTGCTCTCTGGGTGGAGTCCCACAAACTTTATCCATGGTTTATCGGCCCTTTCCTCTTTCCCCATCTCCAAGATCATTATCCCCTCTGCTGTTCGTCTTCTGTTGCCCTGTGTACATCCCACTTTTCATGTGTCTAGGATCAAACCCATGTCTCACAGCCCTTTGTCTCCTGAAGGTTCGACCTCAGGGCAGGGGATTCCAGTACCTGGTTGACTGGGAGGGTTATGGCCCGGAGGAGAGGTGCTGGGTCCCCGCTAGGGACATCCTGGATCCAGGACTCATCACTGAGTTTCAATGCTGGCACCCCAGTCAACCAGGTGTGAGCCCAGGTAGGACGCCAGGTGGCGCCCCAGCGTTCTTCCCCTTGCGCCTGTCTTTCTCAAGTTCCTGTTTTCTAGTTTTCCCGGTTTTGACCATTCTGCCTTCCCTGACCCTGAGACTGCCCGCCATTCTGTACCTTTTGGACTCTGATCAGGATTACTGACCTCTGCCTGCCCTTGACCTGTCGTTTGCCTGCCCCCTGTTTTTTTAATAAACTTTTGTTACTTCAACACTGTCTGCATCTGGGTCTTCTCCTGAAACGTGATATAGGGGGATTTAATTTATTCATTTTGAACTCTTTATTCTAGAGGCTGTGCCTTAAGCACAGTTCCTCTCATGGGAACCCTGTAGATTCCCATGACTATATCTAATATCTAAACAGCTAAATAGCTATGTGCATAATATCACATCTCTCTCTCTTTATACAGTACATATCTACAGAAGAAGCAGATCCCCTCCCTCCTACCAACAACAGCTAGAACCATGACCCCTGCTGTGACAAAGGATGGTGTAATTTTCTTGTAATACAGAACGCTTTAATTATAATAAAGACTGCTTCCTTTTGAGAGTCCATTACCAGAAGAAAATACCTACAAGTAGCCATCAAAGATTGATTTGAAATGTAAAGTGAGGTCAAAGCAGGTGAATAACGAGAGAAGAATAGAAGAGTAAGAGACATGGAGAGAGACAGGAGGGTGATTTGCTGCTCCCACTCCAGGGACGGCTACTTCATTCTAGAGCTACTTGTCTGTCTGCTGTCTGATCCATGAAGACGTTGAGAAGAGTAATGGTTGCCAAGCCGGAAAATAAACAAATAAATAAACAAACGTCAAATGGGCAGTCTCTCTCTCTCTCTCTCTCTCTCTCTCTCTCTCTCTCTCTCTCTCTCTCTCTCTCTCTCTCTCTCTCTCTCTCTCTCTCTCTCTCTCTCTCTCTCTCTCTCTCTCTCTCTCTCTCTCTCTCTCTCTCTCTCTCTCTCTCTCTCTCTCTCTCTCTCTCTCTCTCTCTCTCTCTCTCTCTCTCTCTCTCTCTCTCTCTCTCTCTCTCTGCCCCAAGGTATCATCGTAGGTCTTCTGTCAAATAGGCTTGCCCTCTCTTTA
The DNA here is from genome assembly GCF_964263955.1 of Coregonus lavaretus. Taxonomy (NCBI): domain Eukaryota; kingdom Metazoa; phylum Chordata; class Actinopteri; order Salmoniformes; family Salmonidae; genus Coregonus; species Coregonus lavaretus. The sequence goes on along the minus strand of NC_139991.1, from coordinate 13,513,986 downwards.
AGACTAATCTCACTAAACTGACTGCCTCCCTTCAGATCTACAGGGTGTGTTGCTGAGGGGCTTTGATAAAAAACAACCATACAGCTCCAGTCCAATTCCCCATATTACAGATGATGCTCAAGGGATAAGCGAGAGAGCACTGGAGAAAGCCCACTCATCTCACTTACCAGCTTAGACAAGATCTCTGAGACAGATATGCCGCCGTAGCCCTGAAAAATGTAATACCACTATGTGGGAAATCTCATGGGATTAACGTCTATAAACTGTTTATCATAATCTTTGTCCCATAGGTATGAATAATGAATCGCTTTGCTTTCTCTCCTTCTTTTTGTGTTTTCATCATGGAGGCGAGAGCAGAAATGTAATGCTTCTCACATCGCTCTGCCTCTCCACGCGCCACAGTCTGCCTGCCTCTTAACATGTGGCTGGCGCTCTCACCGCCTCCTCCAGTCACTTCAGCAGCGACGTGCAGCGCTGTGATACACGCATCGCATGCCTCCCTCTCCCCCCTCAGCCCAGGCTCTTCAGGCTGCAATTAGGAGCTGCTGTTTGTTCTATCTGATTCTCTGTGGGACTCTCCACGTCAGGGGCCACAGAGTGGACTCCAACAAGAGGAGAGGAGAAGGACTGTAACAGGAAACGTGACAAGGGGAACTGGGCTGATCTTTGTGGCCATTGGGCTGGCCTGGAAGTCCTGAGTGCTCCCCTCTGAGAAGAGAATCAGACAGGTCCACAACCAACAGCTAACACTACTACTGCTCTTTCACCCAGGATCTACCTGTGACTTATACCTGCCTCATACGCATTGGACGATCTAAAAAGGAGGAGTTCTGAAAATAATTCATCTCTAGTAAGTCATTCCAGTCATTTATACTGTATGAATGGTTTTGTTTATATTGTAAGTTTGGTTACACATAACTCATAACATTTTATCATTTGTGTGGATACGTATGAAATGTATGATTGAAATATCACATCGATACAGTATGTTGTATCTTGTTGCGTCTCAAACTGATAAAATCTATTACCACAATGTGCAACAGCGACTGATTTGATAACATTAGCCCTGAGTGTAAGGCTGAACCCTCGAGACAATTTGATACCAGATTGACTATGTTTATATGTGCTACACTAAGACTCTGTAGCCACGAGGGAGAAATCAATCAAAAGAAATCCTTAAACCATCTGTGCATTTTGAGTTACACAATAGTGTACAACATTTTTGAGTCTTGTATTCTATGACCTAAGTGTAAGGTAACTCAACCTCAGATATCATTTTCCTTTCAAAAGTAGAAAAATGTATTCATTTACCTATACCAGATTTATGACAGTGTTAATAACATTGAATTGTTTCGATACTGTACATAGATAGATATGCAATTTAAATATATACTGACGTCAGCTGCTCTAGAACTAATTGTTGAGGCTTGAAATGATGAGAATGAAGTCAAACATACAGATGAATTCTAGTATAGCAGTTAAACCAGTCAAATAACATCTAATGACACTGAACTAATCCTTTTAGCAAATATAATGTCAAATAACTGTGGTAAAAGACCTCAGAGAAGAGGTGTGATAGATAGCCACTGTCTGTCAGACTCAGAGAACAAGTGCTGCCAGAGAGAGCCAGTGAGTCCAGTGTGATGTTTTGTGGGTGAAGCAGGGCTGAGGAGACGGCTCATCAGTGACAGACGGCGTTTCCTAGAGGAGTGAGTAGGCAGACAGATTGTTGGAAGCTGCTCTGTGATTAAAGCTGTTTTAATCTACAGCGGGCAAACACACACACCCACACACACATATTGTACGTCACTTAATTCTACAGTATCATCACAATATTGAGGCTTGCTTGATAGTTGATCTTGAATAGTCAGATTTCAACATAATGTGTATGCTGAGTGCTTGCCTTGATATTACCAAATATTGCCAATTTTCTGACTAATGTTACAGTACAGTATACGATTAGAGATCGCAGGTGCATCAGGTCAGGTTGTGTGAATATATCCATAAACTGATGAATTGATATGGATCTTCCATATAGCTTTGTGTGCTACTTGGGATTGGAACACAGCACCAATTGTCTCAGGCATACCAGGCTGTGAACTGTGTGAGTCATAGCCTACTAAGATTAATTCATGTGGAATAATGTACAGCATATTTCAAAATACAGTACCGTATTCCTCTTTTTTTTCTACAAGATAAGCTGCCTTATTGAGAACTTCTGAAAAATATCTACATGGTCATATAATCTGACATTTGCATAGACAGCATTTAAAATGGCACAGACAGAGAAATATACTTTCAGTTATCATTGAATGGCATTCAAATGAAAGGTCAATGGACTCGCTTTGAGGAGAACAAGAAACTGACATTCTGGATATAGGTTTGTCCATCATTCGAGAGTTTAAATGGGTTTGATCCATTTGAACTAGGTATAGCTGAGGTCCTGAATGAAATACTTTACAATTGTCCGATAGCATCCTACCTAAACCAACTCATTTAACACATTGTTTAAAAATCCCATTGTTTTCTCCTTAACTCTCGCTACTGCTCAAGAAAATTGTCAGAGAAAGAGAGCCAGAGAGACAGAGAGAGAGGGAGAGAAAGAGAGAGGGGGGGAGAAGACGGGGGCAGAAATTGAATTGCAGGAAGGGTGTGAGGCCACAGTAGCATTAGCGTAATGATGACTCTTCATTAGAAATGTGAATGTTATTTCCCAAGGGCATTGTGTTTACACTTCCTCTCCTTGATAAAAGCCCAGACTTCAAATCATGACCTCACTGGGAGGACTTACTGTATGTACCCAGTAACAGAACAAGGAGACATTCAAAAAATTCCATTTTTGACGTAGTGGGCCATCCATGACTACAAAGACAGCTACAAATAGTGACGATTGAGGATGTCTATCTCTAAAGTAACTGGAGTTTAAAAAAGGCCTCTATCCTTTATCGGACAAACTTCAGGGCGTGGCAAGAAGGACATCGGATGACGCACTGTTAACACATATGAGGTTTGACTCCTTACGTTATAGCACAGAGTAAATGTCTTCCAACAAAACATTTTTAACTGTTCCAATAAATAGCTGAAGACAAGATTTAATAAGTTATGGAACAATAAAACATGATGAGATACTCACTTTGTGCCAAGTTCTTTACCTCAAAGGCCCAGATAAACCTATTGTCAGTGTGGAGAAGATAAGATACTTTATTATCTGTGCTGTATGGGGTTGTAATGAAAGTCATTTGATTGTAGTAGTTTTGGGACTTTAGAATATGATATTAAGCCATTTGGGAACATTTACGAACCATAATCCACCTCATCTTAATATCCACTGCTGAGGGCTGGCAACAATAAGACTGGAATAACCCAGATAAAGTATATTATCTGGGATGGACTGCTTTAATGTTTAGCTATCCTCTTGACCACAAAGAAAGTGTCCATTTAAAGAAAGTGTCCATTCAACTTTTCTAGCGGAAAACTCTCAAAAGTGCCAACCCTGCCCACCGGGCATGCCAGGCAAGCTTAATTAAATGCACCCAAAGTAATAGTTAACAGTTGAAAGAAGACAAATCGTTTTTTGAGCCAGGTGTGTTGCATGAGGCGTGAGTGGCCTCAATGGCCCAAATTTAATTATCTGCTTCTCCCTTCCTCTGCTTCTCCCTTCCGTCCTTCAGATGATGAGACAGTCTGCATGGAGGCAGATGACTGGGCCAGAGCTGTGGATGGGTCTCTTTGCCTTGGCCCTCACCCTCAGTCTAACCATGGCTGAACATATGGACCAGAGGCCAGCACTCCAAACCAGCCCATTTCTCCACAGGCACAAGAGAGAGTGGTTGTGGAACAACCTTTACGTGGAGGAGGAAAGGCCAACCTACACCCAATACTATCTTGGAAAGGTATGTCGTTGTTTTACCATGTAGGTGTACTCTTGGAGGCTCAGGTAGAATGCCAGAGAGTTGAATTAACATTGTCTTCTGTTTTTCTATTTGTAGTTAAAGTCAACTAAGTCTGGTGACAGGACACGCTATGTCATTGAAGGAGAAGGTGCCAACACAATCTTCAAAGTCGATGAAAAAGGAGACATCTATGTCACTGAACGATTGGATCGAGAGGTGAAAAGCACATACCATCTAAAGGCCCAGCTGTTTGATACCAGCAACAACTTGGTGGAGAGAGTGGAAGAGTTTGTGATCCTGGTTACTGACATCAATGACAACGATCCAGTGTTTACCAAATCATTCAACGCTTCTATCAAAGAGAGATCCAAAAGAGGTACAGGAGGTCAAATCCTAAACACAAGGATGATTATGCTGGATATTAAAAACTGCTTTTGCTAAATCCCTTCTCTTTATTTCTTCCCTGTGTAGGAACTAAAGTGATAGAAGTCACTGCCACTGATGCAGATGATCCAACGACTGCAAATGGAGAACTTGCTTACAAATTATTAGAGGGGGGAGATGTCTTCAATATAGACAGCACAACAGGTAGGAGATGTTCATTCATTTTAACTCATATGGCATAAAGTCTATTGTATCTTCATCTCTTTTCAATATTCTTTCCTAATAACCCTTATTCATTTCAGGGGTTATCACCACCAAGTATGAGAACCTGGACCGTGAGACCCAGAGTAGCTATGTGGTTGTGGTTCAAGCCCAGGATCTGAGAGGACTTAAACAAGGGGGCACCGCCACCACCTCTGTCACCATCGCAGTCAGCGACATCAATGATAACATAGCCACGTTTACCAAAAGTAAGGGCAATATAGAACATCCCTGACAGCTATATATAGCATATTGACAATTATTGGTCTTATAGGAGATAAACCTAAATATGAATGATTGTTACGGAATGCTTAGCTGCAAATGAGGGATTATTCCATAATGTCCCTCAGAAGCTTCTCTTACTAAGATGTAGAGTGTATTTTGCCCCTAGGTTCCTATGTATTTAGTGTGAAAGAGGACATGAAGCGGGGACAGAGAATAGACACCATGGTCCTGGAAGACAGAGATGAGATCCAGAATAAAGACCCTATCTTCACCATAGCACCTTCATCTGACATCTTTGAAATGGAGCGCAGTCAGACCAAAGATGGCAACCTCATGCTGAAACAGGTATTTCACTCATCCTAAACTGTTGCTTTTTTTTATCACAGAAAATGATCCACATTTGTCTCAATAGTGCAACCAGGTTTAATGTTTTCCTAATGTGTCCTAAACTCTACTGTAGATGTGAACATTACAGAGTGATGCATAACACTGAACTATACAGTAGCAGAGACTAAAGAAATAAGACCATGCACTCTTTGAAGGACATATGAAAATGATTGTCCTTGAAAGACTCCTTGAAGGGCATTATTAAGTAAATGAAGAAAATTAAACTACTTAAAGTATTCTGCGAAAAAAGTATCAGTACAGCCTGTACATTATAGATAAAGTTGTAGGGAATATGTATGAGAGTGACACATTTGCTAAAGATTATACGTATAGTACAGGTACTGAGTCTTTTCCTTAACCTTCCTTACTTCTTTTCAGGGACTTGATTATGAAACTAAGAGCAGCTACACGTTCTTTGTGGATGTGAGGGAGAACCACTTGCAGTCCCCGGCAGATAATAAAGACAATCCAGTGATCAAGGCCCAGGTGACCATCCAGGTACTAGATGTTGATGAGCAGCCAGAATTCAGCAAGAGCATCTATAACTTCAACGTGATCGAGGAAATGATGGTCAATAATATTGGAGTCGTTTCAGCCAGAGATCCTGATAAAGCCAACAAGGCCATACGGTAGGCCTACACATTCACTAATTGGCACAGGCTAGAATAAACAGCACTTATTTTCTGAGAGGCCATTTCCACAATGTCTCAACGTGTCCTCTACAGGTATTCCATTGAGGACAAGGACAGTCCCATTGGTATCAACCCCATAACTGGACAACTTTTCACAGTGAGGAAGCTGGATCGGGAGCTTGTAGCCAATCACATGTTCCAGGTTAAAGCTAAGGAGGAACCAAATGGTATGACATTAGCCATCATCTTTAATCTTATTAACTGCAAATTCACATTTATTGCATGAAATGTAATTAATGTCCAAAACATATTTTACCTTAATAACTGGTATGCTTTAGGTGTTTCCCAATAATAAAATCATTTTTCCTGTCTCCTCTTCAGGACTGGAATCTTTTGTGAACGTCAACATACTGGTCATCGATATCAATGACAACAAACCAGAGCTGTCCATTGAAGAGATATTCGTTTGTGAAAATGATATGGCTGGCACGGTAGGATTTTTTCCAGAGTTAGATGTCATCTAAGCCATCAATCTTTAAACTCTTGCTGAAAATTGCATTATGTCTTTCTTAAAATGTATTCCCCTCACACAGGTGATTGGGACCATAAGTGCCACAGACAAAGATGATCATTTGCCCGCATTCAGCTTCACATTGGTGAAGCCGAACGCCAACTTTTCAGTCATCGATAACAACGGTGAGAGAACTGATCATTTCTATGCATGAACATATGACAAGTGGCACCTTTATTATGTCACCTAGAGCTGTGCAGGCAGACACATTCTACTGATGCTAAGCTGTTGGTTGGTGTGATGGGGTGGTGAGGTGGGTATAACAGGGATAATGTGATTGGCTGGTTCACATATGGGCTCAGGATAGCACTGTGCTCCCCAGTGGCTGAGGAATCAGCCTGGGCAGCGCTCCGTTCTAAAGCTATCTGACGTCTGAACGTTCTCCACCTAGTCGGGTGGAAACGAGAACAGCAACAAACCACAGAGAGCCCCTGAAATATTCATGATGTACAAGCTCTTTAAAACCAGCAGCCCTTCATTACATATTTTGAGAGCAACAGTGACGACCTCAGAGGCACTCTGGCTGGGGAACATTTTCAGTGCAGCGCTGGGGTGGCCTGGTCCAGTCTGTGCTGCCTCGTTGGCTGCACTGCATAATGAACTGATGTGACATTTCCCCATGTAATGATCAGCCAGGAACACGGAACACTGGGAGTAGGCTGCACATTAGCCCAGTGCAACTAGAGAGAAGGTCATAGCACCGGAAGAACAGAAGAACAGTGAGAAGTTGTTCTTCCATTAGTGATGTGCATGTTAAGGCCATATCTCTAGCTTTGATGTACAGTATGCACTACAAAATGAGTATGCCCAGTTTCTATCAACATCTACTGGCACCTAAAGCTCATGGAGATAATCATATCTAATCCACATAGGACTAACCATGTGGAAAAGCATAATTTCTATATCTAGGTTCGGAGCATATTCAATCATCCTGCTTTGAGGATTCTTACCTACTGCGATTTTAGGTGATTGTTAGTGCGGAAAAGTTTCACTTACACAGGAACCCTCAGATTCAACAGTCTGCTTATTAGGTAGATGCAAAAGTCTACACCTAAGTAAATTGTAGCTAAGAGCATTCCACCATTGGAACCAATGCACTATCTATGAAGACCCATATAATGTATAAAAATTTCCTCCAAATCTAACCATGGCAAACCTCTGATAACTAACATTGTTTTATGTCCACCTCTCCTAGACAACACATCTAACATAGTGCTGAAACATGGAGGCTTCAGCCTGGAGGACTCCAGGGACTATGTAATAGACATTGAGATTAGCGATGGAGGCAGGCCTCCCATGAGCAGCATCACCTCTCTGCCTATCAAAGTGTGCAGGTGTGACAACAAGAGGATCCACACCCAGTGCAAAGCAGCCCAACTCAAAATGGGTGTCAGTGTCCACGCCCTGATTGCTATACTGTTGTGCATCCTGACTATTCTGGGTGAGTCAATCTCTCCTCTACTGTATACAGCCCTCTCCATTTTAACTGGCATTCTACAACACCACTGTTCCTGATTAAGACATATTGTAAAATAGAGCAATCGTCTAAGAAATAAAAAACTGAGATCATTAAACAAGGTACTTCAGCTCAAGGTGTTCTTGGGTAAAATCATGAAGTATTTACGACACAGGGAGAAGGATAGGTAAATGTGAACAATTCAGATGATGGATGATGGGCGACTCATTTCAATTTTTTGGACAAAGTTGAAGAGTTTTACCTCAGTATCTGATTGGATAAATAACATACAAGAATCCAGGACAAGCTAAGTAAATAGTGGAAGGAATGGGAAGCATTGAGCTGAATATTCTTTTTGATACATTCTCTGCTCTGCTGTCTTGGGAGAAAGCCATTTGTCATATTAGATGAGCCATGTGCCAGAGATGTTTTGTCAAAAGCTCATATCTGAAGCAGAGAGCAATCGCACTGCTGCAGTAGGCTTCCACAAAAGCAGATATGTGGGAAAAACATGAGAAGAATGGGAAGGCTAATGAGAAGATGATCAGTTATTCGGCTGTCTTGTTATCAAAGACAAATAATGAAGTGGTGATTAACTATTAAACAGTCATTATCGTATGAATCCCAAAGAAATATACTGGAGACCCATTCAACAAAGTATTTTCTCACACCCGATTTCATTTGCCTCATGAAATATATATTTTACCCGCTCCTATCTCCTTCAGTACTTATTAAAACCCCAAAGTGTCTGTTATGGATATTAAACATGTTTTCGTTCTCATTCCAGTCATAGTGATCCTGATTGCTATGAGAAAGCGTCACCAGAAGGACGCCCTGGTCACTCTGGGAAAGAGTGAGATCCACGAGCAGCTGGTGACGTACGACGAGGAGGGCGGTGGGGAGATGGACACCAACGGCTACGACGTGTCCATCCTGACCTCAGCTCGGAACGACGGCAGCATGAGCATGAGGCAGGGCCCCAGCCTTTACGCCATGGTGAAGAAACCACCAACAGCGTGCAAGGGAGACATGGCCATGATGATCGAGGTGAAGAAAGACGACGCTGACCATGACAGGGATGGGATCCCCTACGATACCCTGCACATCTACGGCTACGAGGGGCCAGAGTCCCTGGCTGGTAGCCTCAGTTCCCTGGATAGTTCCTCCACTGGCTCTAATCTTGACTATGACTTCTTAAACGACTGGGGCCCTCGCTTCAGAACCCTGGCTGAGCTCTATGGGGTGGATGGGTCTGAGGGAAGTGACTCCCCGTATTGAGCACATTGAGCCTAAAGACCAGCAGGCAGAACGTCTCTCAGCTCTCTCAGCTCTTCCTTTGACTAAAAGCACAACGGGATTAACTTCTTCCACTAATCCGTCCAATCATAGCACACTATGATAGGGTCCACTCAAGCGTGTGCCAATTTGAAGTAATTCTCTCTTCTTCTCGTTCTTGCTTCCTCTTCTTCTACCTCCTGTTCCTCCTCTTCTTACTTTTTCCTCTCTTTTTCCTTGTTATTATTATTATTTTATTAATATTTTAAAGAAATCGTATTTTATTTCCTTTTCTTTCATTTCATTAATTTCTGTCACATGTAAATATGACGATAAAGGGAAACACATTTGCTGTAAAGAAAACTGTTAACATTCCACAACTGTGCTTCATTTATTTGTTTTACATTTATTTGAGGTTTCAGAGGAGATTGAGACAATGAGTTTGATTTTTTATCTGATTACTCACACAGAAATCTGTATACCTTCATTTTGATTGATTGTGTTTTTTTATGGTTGACTAAACCAACTGTAGCTATGTAGTGAGAGGTGGGCCATTCAGTGAGTCACAGTGGCAGCCTGAGTTGTCTTTCAGACAGAATTACCCTTCTCCTCAGGAGATACTATTGCCCAGGGAGCCCGGCAGGAAACAATGATAACAGAAGCTCTGAAATAATTAAAGTCTATTCCCAGTTTATTTGACAGGACTCATCAACACATCAATTGTTGTGGATACAGCCCAGGTCTCTGAGGTCCACTGTAACAAAAGTATTACAACCAACTCAGGAAATGTGAAGTATCTCAATAGTCATTTAGATGAAAACAAAGTTATCTGAATAACTTTAACCTTTCATCTTTGAGCTAATGCTTCAACGTACTGCTTCAACATACTGCTTCCATATTCTGCTTCAACATACTGCTTCAACATACTGCTTCAACATACTGCTTCAATATACTGCTTCAATATTCTTCTTCAACATACTGCTTCAACATACTGCTTCAACATACTGCTTCCATATTCTGCTTCAACATACAGCTTCAACATACTTCTTCAACATACTGCTTCAACATACTGCTTCAATATTCTGCTTCAACAAACTGCTTCAACATACTTCTTCAACATACTGCATGTGCTTCTGCTCCATTTGCTGAAATAGCTTAATATAATGAGGGCAATCTACACAAGTTCAAGTTTATCATTATCGCTATTGTCCTTCTTGACTGAATACAGCAAAAAGAGAGCAAAGGTTTACTCCTGTTTATATTTTATTCCATATTATTTAGAATGTGAACTGTTTGTTGTATACTGAAGCTTTGAATACTTGGGACCACCTCTCATAAACTATGGATACAATATGTGGAAGCCATCTTACCACTTTCCTGTCTGGATCATATACATGGAGGGCTGGACCACCATCCTTTTTCAAACACCAGAGTCCACCCCTACACATCACCCAAACAAAACACTGGAATCAGCTTCCTGCACATATGTGTGTGAGGAAGTCCTCTTCCTGTCCTGTTATCTTTTAAAGTAAAGCAACACATTGCGGCCCGCTTCCTGTTTTCCTGCCTGGGAAAAACCTTTTGGAGAGGGCAAAATAGATAGAGAACAATGCAAGAGCCATGATGACTTTAACAACAGGCAACATTTCATTTCATTGTCGACCATCTACCAAAGATCAGTATGGTGAAACCTCAGCTTACAATAGTTTCCACTGGTAAACTGTTCTGTAATGTTATGTCTCCAGTACTCCATTTCTATATAACATACCTGATCTACTTCGGTCCATGCTATTAATGATCATTGTCTGCTCCCAATTCTATTCTATTTCACAAGCTCTTACTGTTAGTGGTGCTCTGTATAATCATCTGTAAACCTTATGGACTATTTTTCAATGGCACTAAGTAACTTGGCAATACGGGATCCATGTTATCGAGATTGTGAGTACTGGAAATATAGTTGTCTACACTGTATATAGAAAATGTGCCTGAATATTGATATTGGCCTCACTTCCTTTTGCGTTATTTCAAAATGATTTTACTTGACACTGGTGTTTGTCTGCTGAAAGTGTAAAATATGTCGTTTTTTTTTACTCTTGTAGTTTAATTGATGTGTAATTGTGCATTGATTGATACTGTATGTAGGTGTGAGTCTACCTGTGTAAAGTATTGGGCACCAAAATGAGAAGAGAAAACATTCAAATGCATTTATTTTGTATGCAGCTAGATTATTCTGTAGGGGAGCAATATGTGCCTTGGTTTATGATCATTCTCACAATGGTGAACACAATCTTTTCTAAGGTTTGTATCGTGTAAAACAACAACTTTTTATTCCGTACCAATTTTATATGTGTAAAATAAACGTAGCACTCAAATGATAGTACAAAAAGTGAGCTTTATTGTTTCAAAAAATGCAAGAAGGAATTAAGTAATATTATGCTAAATGGAATTGAACTGACTAGATTAGCATAATATAGCTTTGATACTTGGTACAAACAATGGTCCGTTCTAAGTTATGGTTTCTGTGTTTTGCTGTAAGATAAAGAACAGTCTCATAATGCCTTTATAGCCATCTAAATTGGCCTCTTGTGATTGTAAAGTCATTATTGTATGAGAGGGTTATCTTCAGGTGAGGCTCAGTCTTCAGATCCAACAGCAGCTACAGTCCCTGTGGTCTAGAAAGTATGTGGGAGGACTGGGTGTGTGTGTGTGAGATTGCAAAGATAACGGAGAGACTAGGGAAAATGCCTCAGTGATGTCACGCCTCAAACTCCCGGGACTAAAAGAAAACAGCCAGTAGGGAACTTCTTGAAGCCTCACATGTCCTCACATTTTTTTAAAGGACCAGGAAAGTGATGGGCCTCTCACGACCTCTGATATATGGTGAGTGCCGCTGTGCATTTGAGCCTTATGAGTCATTGTTACAATATTGAGAAAGCTATGTGCTGAAAATATTTTGATTCGTTAGGGTATAGGAACATTTGGGATTTGTATCATGGACCGGAAGACGATAATGAAGGTCTTCCCTGGAGTCTTCAAGAAATATTGCATCACATTTTCCAACGGTCAGCAGCCAAGTGGCCCTTTACTATTCTAATTTGCACTGTGAACTGGGGCCGGAGGATTGTGAACATTGACCAACAATCTCTTCTTTACAGCACAGGAAGTCCAAAGGGGCAAATTAGAGAGAAAATGTGTCATTTTGAATGTTTTAAGTGGCCACAATTTGGCTAAAAAACGATTACAATTCAGTTATAACTCAGCTATGGGTCAGTTACAATCTGTGATATGTTTCAACAGAGTGCTGAACTGAATAACTGGCAGACAGGTGTAGTTTGCCCAAGTGAACACTGGGAGACAGTAAAATGTTACGAACGCAGTGCAGGAGGTAACATTTTAGATCAACACAAATGCTTTCACAGAGAATAGATTCACTCTCTCGCTCTATTGTCAGAGGAGGAACAATGCTGCTTTTTAGCCTGACCACATGCTGATTTGCCATAATTTCATTGTTTGTCATCCAACATAAAAACATACACAATTGAAATTCAAACAAACTAATTCAGAGACATACTGTAACTATGTCATGGTTAGATCAAAGAACAATGATGAGCCACTTCCTTCAAACAGTCAATAATAACAAAAGCCAGGTGAATGGGATAAACACTCTCAGGGGATATCCCTTTTCATGTCCAGTCCATACTGCTACGGAATGCAACAATACAGAGTTAGTTAGGGTACGTCTCAATTCCTGGCCACCTTGCCCATTCATACCCACGGACTATCTGACCGCTCCACCTGTTTCCTACGTCTCAGACAACCTTTCTGTGTCTGCTGCCTGGCAGACACAAAGATAAATACAACAGCTGGGAATGAATTGCCTCTTACTTGGGGAAGCAGCCAGGGCACCGATACACACACACGCAAGCGCGCGCACACACACACACAATGACACTGAGATAAAAACACAATTCAATGCTAAATGTAATTGTCTATCCCTATATTCATGGTTTTAATAGTTATAATTGTTTGTGCTATGGAGGAATGAGGATAAAGGAACCCAGGTCCTCTTCTCATTGTCATTACAACTACATAGATACACATGGTTGAGGAAATATCCAATATGGCAGTCCCATTTGTACATGTCTGAATTGTTTTAAATAGACAGCTGGATGGCTTAAATTATCCCTCTTCTAATTACCCCTGCAAGACAAATTCCTCACTCAGGAGCGTGTGCAAATTAAACACACTGCCACTGCTGTGGTTCCTGTCGGATTAATGAGACAGGGGTATCAATTATTAACTATCAGGCCCCGACAACATCAGCGCCTCTAAAGTTATTGTCACGTCAGCAACACCCCGGGGGCAACGCCCATCCGCTCAACCCGCGCCCCAGCCATGTGGATTGACGGATCAAACAGACGCAGTGTGAACTGAGATGACACCAGCATCTGATCTGGAGATGTGGAGACAAATACCTGAGGGAAGAAGCCCTAGTGCTGCCATACATAGTTGTTTCAGCCTCAGTGGACTAAAGGAGTTCTAATGGCTGAGATGAGGAACTAGGTGGAGTAATGGAGAAGTCCCATTACCCATTAAACACCACCAGGGGGCCATGGACTAGCTAGACCACGAGACCACAGCCCATTCATACATACTATACTGTCTACACCACAGTCTGTGCATCACAGTATACATCACTATGAATCATTAAACTTGTCCTTTATTTATCCAGCTAGTTGCAACTAGTTCCACAATACTCATGTGCTCCAATGGTGCCCCAATTTAATAATAATAATAATTATTATTATTATTAATTTGTAGAGCGCATTGACCCACGCTCAATGTGCAAATGTCATCACCTATTGGGATTGAGGTTGGTAGAGATACCTTGACAAAGATATAATGGTTCTCCCTCTGTTTTTAGGCAACTAGAATCTGTGGGTTCATTCAATTGTGAGTATAAATGCATCATTAACATATACAAATATTAATACCTTGCACCATGCTTGCTGAACAAATTAGCTCAATAAGATAGATAATCAATGCAGACCTCCAGTCCATGTGCAGCATGTTACATTTCCTGCTTGGTGTAACATAATGAAGCTGGATTGGATCTGAAATGACTGTGCATAAATACATGCTGAAGCCATCCCATGTGCATGCATATGTCATCTGTCTCAATTTATTTAAGGGATAGCCCTTCCTTACAGAATATTACATGCTTGTAAATGGCTCCTGATGAGAATTTATTTGATTTCATCTCTCCAAGGAGGAGGAGGTGGACTGAAGCAAAATGACGTGAAGGTCATGCAAGCGAAGGAATTTTGTTCCCTCGTTACACCCTCTCTTTGTTTTAGATTTTATCTCCTCAGTACATCTCCCTCCTTATCACACATCCTGTCACCCGAAACATGTCATGCTCAACTTTCATTCACAACACAACGATATTACTTAGAAGATGCTATTAATCTTTCAAATTATGACAGAGCTTTTCCATATTGGATGACAGTCCTACATGTTACATAAACCTTCCACCCTCTCGCCAACCGGAATGTATCTTCCACCTCAATGCCTTACCAGAGTGCAATCAGATGGCCTTCTGGTCTCTACTTTCATCTTCTCCTTACTCACACAGACTCTCATATAGTGTACACATACAGTGCTAAGACGCAGACACACTCACTAACTCATCCAAAGATACCAAATCTCCCATATTACTACTAAGAAATAAATAATCTGCCTCAAAAATCTTATTTTATCGCTCTCTCACACACACAGTAAAATCCCTCCTGTACTTTGTATCATTTTCCACACGTAGTTAATCCATATAAAGTCAACAATGTGATGTGGTAACTGAACAGAGATTACAGATCAGATGGCCTGTGTGTGCCCTGAGCGGTTTGTGTCCTACCTGTCTCTCTCACGTGTCTCTCCACATGGCGCCTGTCCACAGCAGCAGCAGCAGTCCAGCTCCAGGGAGGCATGTCATCGCTGGCCGTACTCCTCCGACCATATGGCCCCAGCTCTGAATCTCTGGGGAGGAAAGAGAGAGTGTGTCTAAATCCAAAAGCGAAATCCAAATCTTTCTGTATTATGTAAACTGTAGTTGTGGAAAGGTCCCATGGTACAGACACTTGTAGAACATAGCCTTCATAGTGGGATTAATAAATATAAATACTGTATGCTACAGGTTATTCCTCTGTCCTGGTTTAGGGAATAACAATGTCCTGATATGACTCTGTCAGAGCACAGGCATCTGAGTTTATGCCGCTGAAATCTGACTAATCCTTCACTTTGTCTGATTTGAAGGGACCTGGTAAATTGTGGTAAAAACAATAGCTTTTGTTTACGTATGTATCCCTGCCCGACACCTCAGTGACTAAAGTCTGCCTGCACACATCTACAGTGTACAGAAACACACCATCTGGGTATCTGTTTTGTTCTATATCCCCATCGGTGTGAACTTTCATTGTTGACGTGAACTAAAGATTCATACACTCATCTTTTTCTGCTGACAAAGAATAAAGGACAGAAAATACACATATCAGATTCCACAGATGAGACAGACACTTTAAAAACACAGACGGGTTCATGACAGACTACGACCAGTTGGCATCAACAACAAACTAGGCAATATCACATTTCTATGTCACCATAGAGAGATAGGCCTATGGCATGCATCTGAAAATACAGTTGGTCTATTAGTTTCTTAAAATACCCTCACTCCTTCTTCCACTTACAGTATACCTCGTTCTCCTTACTTTTCAACTCTACAACAACATTGCATAATCTATGATGACATTTTAAATGCCAAGTGCACATAGTGCACCTTTTTTTGCCTTTAGAATGGCATGTTTTAGTGAAGGTATCCTTTCAGTGCTAAGTTGGGAGACTTTGCCTGCCGCTAGCAGTAGTTTTACAGGCTGAAATATATATAGCTGTGTGTGCTTGCTGCTGCTGCAGTGCAGATGAAATAGGACTGGCAATGACTGACTGGCAGGCACATCAAGCCCCCAGTCACCACCTTACAATTCCCTTATCACAGCCTGCTGTTTAGGCTACTGCCTGTCTGTCACAGCCAAAACATCCAAACTAAATGTGAGATCATTACTTTGACCTCCCCCATTGATCCTATCTCTCTGCTCAAAATGTGTCAGCGTTAATTAAAGCTAGTCCAGGCTGTGACACTGTGACATCCAACACAAAGACGCCGGGCCGTTACCTGAACACCACATGAGGTTGGTGGCACCTTAATTGGGGAGGACGGGCTCGTGGCAATGGCTGGAGCAGTACAAACAATATTATACAGTGCATTTGGAAAGTAATCAGACCCCTTGACTTTTTCCAAATGTTGTAACGTTACAGCCTTATTCTAAAATTGATTAAGTTGTTCTTCCTCATCAATCTACAGACAATACCCAATAATGACAAAGCAAAAACAGGTTTTTAGACATTTTTGAACAAAATAAAAAAATATATATATTACATTTACATAAGTATTCAGACCCTTTACTCAGTACTTTGTTGAAGCACCTTTGGCAGCGATTACAGCCTCGAGTCTTCTTGGTTATGACGCTACAAGCTTGGCACACCTGTATTTGGGGAGTTTCTCCCATTCTTCTCTGCAGATCCTCTCAAGCTCTGTCAGGTTGGATGGGGAGTGTCGCTGCACAGCTATTTTCAGGTCTCTCCAGAGACGTTTGATTGGGTTCAAGTCCGGGCTCTGGCTGGGCCACTCAAGGACATTCAGAGACTTGTCCCGAAGCCACTCCTGCATTGTCTTGGCTGTGTGCTTAGAGTCGTTGTCTTGTTGGAAGGTGAACCTTCGCCTCAGTTTGAGGTCCTGAGCGCTCTGGAGCAGGTTTTCATCAAGGATCTCTCTGTACTTTGTTCTGTTCATCTTTCCCTCGATCCTGACTAGTCTCCCAGTCCCTGCCGCTGACAAACATCCCCACAGCATAATGCTGCCACCACCATGCTTCACCATAGGGATGGTGCCAGGTTTCCTCCAGAAGAAATGCTTGGCATTCAGGCTAAAGAGTTCAATCTTGGTTTCATCAGACCAGAGAATCTTGTTTCTCATGGTCTGAGAGTCCTTTAGGTGCCTTTTGGCTAACTCCAAGTGGACTGTCATGTGCCTTTTACTGAGGAGTGGCTTCCGTCTGGCCACTCTACCATAAAGGCCTGATTGGTGGTGCTGCAGAGATGGTTGTCCTTCTGGAAGGTTCTCCCATCTCCACAGAGGAACTCTGGAGCTCTGTCAGAGTGACCATTGGGTTCTTGATCACCTCCCTGACCAAGGCCTATCTCCCCTGATTGCTCAGTTTGGCTGGGCGGCCAGCTCTAGGAAGAGTTTTGGTGGTTCCAAACTTATTTGATTTAAGAATGATGGAGGCCACTGTGTTCTTGGGGACCTTCAATGCTGCAGGATTTTTTGGGTACCATTCCCCAGATCTGTGCCTCGACAAAATCATGTCTCGGAGCTCTACGGACAATTCCTTCGACCTTATGGCTTGGTTTTTGCTCTAACATGCACTGTCAACTGTGGGACCTTATATAGACAGGTGTGGGCCTTTCCAGATTATGTCCAATCAATTGAATTTACCACAGGTGGACTCCAATCAAGTTGTAGAAACATCTCAAGGATGATCAATGGAAACAGGATGCACCTGAGCTCAAATTGGAGTCTCATAACAAAGGTCTGAATACTTATGTAAATAAGTTATTTCTGTTTCTTAGTTTTAATACATTTGGCATTATGGGGTATTGTGTGTAGATTGATGAGGGGAAAAAAATATTTAATCAATTTTATAATAAGGCTGTAATGTAACAAAATGTGGAAAAATCAAGGAAGAATAGACTAGTGGTTCCCAACCTGGGGTACTAGGACCCCTGGGGGTACTTGGCCTATCCACAGGGGGTACCTGAGAAGACTCATGAGACCATAGGCTTAGCCCTACTAGTAAAATGCACATGAGGGGGTACAACAAGTGGGTACTCTCGGTAGAGCAAAATTCAGTTGGTGGTAGGCTACAGTAACCGAAAAAGGTTGGGAACCACTGGCCTAGCACTAGACTCCACCACCCAAACATGAAACTCTTCAACACATTTGTAGTGCTCACAAAGTGCACGCATATTATTGTGTGTGCTACTAGTAACATTACAACATCTACACAAAAAACGACTTATTGGAACATTGAAACCATTTATTGTATCATCTAAAAGTTACATTTCATTGCCAACCTGTGTTTGATGTTTACCATCTCCGGTATTGGCACGCTTTTTAGGGGGTGCACGCAACATTAGACTACTTCATCGTTAGGCCTATAGACAATCACGTCAGTGACGCCGGTAAGTACTCTGTTATGGATAAATGCTGTTACATTACAAGTAATTACTTTCTGCATAAATCAGTGACTGCAGTAATCATTATTCATGTATGATTTTCATGCGAATATTCAAAAATCTGCACATTTTCACACCAAATATGTGTTTCTATCAAATTGACTTGTTGCGGATACAAGGCTGTGAGGGATGACCAATAGTGGGCAACTGCAGCCCACAATTTGGGGCGTTCCTGCATGTGGGCATGACTGCATCTGCAGGAACGCCTGCCCTCGAGCATCCTATTGGTTCCTTCATCGCCCACTTACCGCTAGCTATTCTGGGAGGCGGGGGCGACACCATTTGCTAGCATGCTAGTTAGCTAGCTAGCACACAGTGCCCTTCACTCCTGCCTGCCGAACACCTGCCCTTACCGTCATTAACATAACTGCGGGAAAACAG
Organism: Coregonus lavaretus; assembly: GCF_964263955.1. Classification (NCBI taxonomy): domain Eukaryota; kingdom Metazoa; phylum Chordata; class Actinopteri; order Salmoniformes; family Salmonidae; genus Coregonus; species Coregonus lavaretus. The sequence continues at coordinate 13,495,116 of NC_139991.1, read as the reverse complement.
TGCCTGACAGGCGTGGGCGAAGGACACTCCCGGGTTAGCTATAAAAAAATATTTGCTACCGGTGTGTACTAGCTATAGCTAGCTACCGTTGTCGCCCCCGCCTCTTCTTCTTCTGTGGGGTTTATCGCCGGTTGGCATCCAACGTTATGCTGCATTGCCGCTATATAGTGTACTGGAGCGCCCCTGCAGATGCAGGATGCAGGAATGCCCACATGCAGGAATTCCCACATGATGCAGGAATTCCCACATGCAGGAACGCCCCGAATTGCGTGCTGCAGTTGCACCCTTCTCATGCTTTCCTGAGTCATAGTGGGAGGACCACACAACATGTCATCGCGTGACTCCAAGTTTACTTCGATATTATATCACCGCCATTTTTCACATAATTCATTTTACAGACACAAAAAGATCCCACCTTGTATAGCATATTTTGTTTTGTCAACATTTGGAAAGTTCACCAACAAAGTAGCGGTTTCCATTAGACCTGTCAATACATTTTTTGTCCGGCATGTACTTTACTTGCGTAAAAAAGTTGGATGGAAACCTGGTTTATTTAGGCTTCTTTATTGTACGCATTTTGACCGGTCCTTGAAAAACCTAACTGTTTCTGTGTTTATGGTTTAGCCCGTTTTGGGAGTGTCTGTACAGGCTATATGCCATCCTCTAGTCATTATTTACATTTTAGTAATTTAGTCATTGTAGCTGGAAACGGCTGATTTTTTCTGATTTTTCTTTTTATGGAATATCTACATAGGCATACAGAGGCCCATTATCAGCAACCATCAATCCTGTGTTCCAATGGCACGTTGTGTTTGCTAATCCAAGTTGATCATTTTAAAAGGCTAATTGATCATTAGAAAATACTTTTGCAATTATGTCAGCACAGCTGAAAACTGTTGTGCTGATTAAAGAAGCAATACAACTGGCCTTCTTGAGACTAGTTGAGTATCTGGAGCATCAGCAATTGTGGGTTCGATTACAGGCTCAAAATGGCCAGAAACAAATAACTTTCTTCTGAAACTCGTCAGTCTATTCTTGTTCTGAGAAATGAAGGCTATTCCATGTGAGAAATTGCCAAGAAACGGAAGATCTCGTACAACACTGTGTACTACTCCCTTCACAGAACAGCGCAAACTGGCTCTAACCAGAATAGAAAGAGGAGTGGGAGGCCCCAGTGCACAACTGAGCAAGAGGACAAATACATTAGAGTGTCTAGTTTGAGAAACAGACGCCTCACAGGTCCTCAACTGGCAGCTTCATTAAATAGTACCCGCAAAACACCAGTCTCAACATCAACAGTGAAGAGGTGACTCCAGGATGCTAACCTTCTAGACAGAGTTGCAAAGAAAAAGCCATATTTTAATTTTATTTTATTTTTATTTTATTTCACCTTTATTTAACCAGGTAAGCCAGTTGAGAACAAGTTCTCATTTACAACTGCGACCTGGCCAAGATAAAGCAAAGCAGTGCGATAAAAACAACACAGAGTTACATATGGGGTAAAAAAACATAAAGTCAGAAATACAACAGAAAATATATATACAGTGTGTGCAAATGTAGCAAGTTATGGAGGTAAGGCAATAAATAGGCTATAGTGCAGAATAATTACAATAGTATTAACACTGGAATGCTAGATGTGCAAGAGATTATGTGCAAATAGAGATACTGGGGTGCAAAAGAGCAAAATAAATAACAATATAGGGATGAGGTAGTTGGGTGGGCTAATTTCAGATGGGCTGTGTACAGGTGCAGTGATCGGTAAGGTGCTCTGACAACTGATGCTTAAAGTTAGTGAGGGAGATAAGAGTCTCCAGCTTCAGAGATTTTTGCAATTCGTTCCAGTCATTGGCAGCAGAGAACTGGAAGGAATGGCGGCCAAAGGAGGTGTTGGCTTTGGGAATGACCAGTGAGATATACCTGCTGGAGCGCAGACTACGGGTGGGTGCTGCTATGGTGACCAATGAGCTAAGATAAGGCGGGGATTTGCCTAGCAGTGATTTATAGATGGCCTGGAGCCAGTGGGTTTGACGACGAACATGTAGTGAGGACCAGCCAACAAGAGCGTGCAGGTCACAGTGGTGGGTAGTGTATGGGGCTTTGGAGACAAAACGGATGGCACTGTGATAGACTACATCCAATTTGCTGAGTAGAGTGTTGGAGGCTATTTTGTAAATGACATCGCCGAAGTCAAGGATCGGTAGGATAGTCAGTTTTACGAGGGCATGTTTGGCAGCATGAGTGAAGGAGGCTTTGTTGCGAAATAGGAAGCCGATTCTAGATTTAACTTTGGATTGGAGATTCTTTATGTGAGTCTGGAAGGAGAGTTTACAGTCTAACCAGACACCTAGGTATTTGTAGTTGTCCACATACTCTAGGTCAGACCCGTCGAGAGTGGTGATTCTAGTCGGGTGGGCGGGTGCCAGCAGCGTTCGATTGAAAAGCATGCATTTAGTTTTACTAGTGTTTAAGAGCAGTTGGAGGCTACTGAAGGAGTGTTGTATGGCATTGAAGCTCGTTTGGAGGTTTGTTAACACAGTGTCCAATGAAGGGCCAGATGTATACAAAATGGTGTCGTCTGCGTAGAGGTGGATCTGAGAGTCACCAGCAGCAAGAGCGACATCATTGATATACACAGAGAAAAGTGTCGGCCCAAGAATTGAACCCTGTGGCACCCCCATAGAGACTGCCATAGGTCCAGACAACAGGCCCTCCGATTTGACACACTGAACTCTATCTGAGAAGTAGTTGGTGAACCAGGCGAGGCAGTCATTTGAGAAACCAAGGCTATTTAGTCTGCCAATAAGAATGCGGTGGTTGACAGAGTCGAAAGCCTTGGCCAGGTCGATGAAGATGGCTGCACAGTACTGTCTATTATCAATCGCGGTTATAATATCGTTTAGGACCTTGAGCGTGGCTGAAGTGCACCCATGACCAGCTCGGAAACCGGATTGCATAGCGGAGAAGGTACGGTGGTATTCGAAATGGTCGGTGATCTGTTTGTTAACTTGGCTTTCAAATACTTTCGAAAGGCAGGGCAGGATGGATATAGGTCTGTAGCAGTTTAGATCTAGAGTGTCACCCCCTTTGAAGAGGGGGATGACCGCGGCAGCTTTCCAATCTCTGGGGATCTCAGACGTTATGAAAGAGAGGTTGAACAGACTAGTAATAGGGGTTGCGACAATTTCGGCGGCTAGTTTTAGAAAGAAAGAGTCCAGATTGTCTAGCCCAGCTGATTTGTAGGGGTCCAGATTTTGCAGCTCTTTCAAAACGTCAGCTGTCTGAATTTGTGTGAAGGAGAAGCGGGGGGGGCATGGGCAAGTTTCAGCGGAGGGTGCAGAGTTGGTGGCCGGGGTAGTGGTAGCCAGATGGAAAGCATGGCCAGCTGTAGCAAAATGCTTGTTGAAATTCTCGATTATTGTAGATTTATCGGTGGTGATAGTGTTTCCTAGCCTCAGTGCAGTGGGCAACTGGGAGGAAGTGCTCTTATTCTCCATGGACTTTACAGTGTCCCAAAACTTTTTGGAGTTAGTGCTACAGGATGCAAATTTCTGTTTGAAAAGGTTTGCCTTTGCTTTCCTGACTGCTTGTGTATATTGGTTCCTAACTTCCCTGAAAAGTTGCATATCGCGGGGGCTATTTGATGCTAATGCAGTACGCCACAGGATGTATGTGTGCTGGTCAAGGGCAGTCAAGTCTGAGGAGAACCAGGGGCTATATCGGTTCTTAGTTCTGTATTTTTTGAATGGGGCATGTTTATTTAAGATTGAGAGGAAATTACTTTTAAGGAACATCTCAGACTGGCCAATAAAAATAAAAGATTAAGATGGGCAAAAGAACACAGACACTGGACAGAGGAAGATTGGAAAAAAGTGTTATGGACAGACGAATCGAAGTTTGAGGTGTTCGGATCACAAAGATCCGAACACCTCAAAGACGCAGACCAGACCAAATGAAAAGATGCTGGAGGAGTGCTTGATGCCATCTGTCAAGCATGGTGGAGGCAATGTTATGGTCTGGGGGTGCTTTGGTGGTGGTAAAGTGGGGGATTTGTACAGTGTAAAAGGGATCTTGAAGATGGAAGGCTATCACTCCATTTTGCAATGCCATGCCATACCCTGTGGACGGTGCTTGATTGGAGCCAATTTCCTCCTACAACAGGACAATGACCCAAAGCACAGCTCCAAACTATGCAATAACTATTTAGGGAAGAAGCAGTCAGCTGGTATTCTGTCTATAATGGAGTGGCCAGTACAGTCACTGGATATCAACCCTATTGAGCTGTTGTGGGAGCAGCTTGACTGTATGGTACGTAAGAAGTGTCCATCAAACCAATCCAACTTGTGGGAGGTGCTTCAGGAAGCATGGGGTGAAATCTCTTCAGATTACCTCAACAAATTAACAACTAGAATGCCAAAGGTCTGCAAGGCTGTAATTTCTGCAAATGGAGGATTCTTTGACAAAAGCAAAGTTTGAAGGACAAAATTATTCTTTCAATTAAAAATCATTATTTCTAACCTTGTCAATAACTACATTTCCTATTCATTTTGCTATATTTCCTATTCAAACTCATTTCATGTATGTTTTCATGGAAAACAAGGACATTTCTAAGTGACCCCAAACTTTTGAACGGTAGTGTATATATTCTTAATTCATTCCTTACTTAGATTTGTGTGTATTGGGTATATGTTGTGAAATTGTTAGATATTACTTGTTAGATATTACTGCAGTCGGAGCTAGAAGTAAAAGTATTTCGCTACACCCACAATAACATATGCTAAACACGTGTGTGACCAATACAATTTTATTCGATTTGATTTACCTCGAATAACCTGTGCCCCCGCACATTGACTCTGTACCGGTACCCCCTGTATATAGCCTCGTTACTGTTATTCTATTGTTGCTCTTTAATTATTTGTTATTTTTCAATTTTCCTTCTTTTTGTATTTGTATTTATTGTTTACTTCAGTTTATTTAGTAAATACTTTCTTAACACTTATTTTTTCTTAAAACTGCATTGTTGGTTAAGGGCTTGTAAGTAAGCATTTCAATGTAAGGTCTACACCTGTTGTATTCGGCACATGTGACAAATACAATTTGATTTGATTTGATTTGATTCTCATTTACTTTTGAATCAATACCACATTTTCATTGACTGAGTGCTGCTTACTATAAATATTTGAGATAAAAATGCCTTTGGGTTTACAGTGTATTCATTTACAAATCAAAATGGTATCAAGTTTATGGTTATGGATACATTGTCCTTATGATGTACACAGAATTACAATTTCCTTCAGCAGACAGACATAATGGGAAGAATGTATCATAATATAGAACACCACCAGCAAGCCTTTTTGGCAATGCATTATATCACCAGTAGGGGTGGCCAACACACCTATCATGGAATATTTGTAATAACCCACATCAACTTCACGAATTGTACTTCATTCAGAAATGGAACACCTTCCTAATATTTTTTGTCTTGCCCATTCACCCTCTGAATGGCACACATACACAATCCATGTTCTCAATTGTCTCTAGGCTTAAACATCCTTCTTTAACTTGTCTCCTCACCTTCATCTACACTGATTAAAGTGGATTTAATGAGTGACATTCATTTAACGTGGATTCACTTGGTCAGTCTATGTCATGGAAAGAGCAGATGCTATTATGTTTTGTATACTCAGTGTAGGCCTAGTGTCTTTTCGCAAGTTATTATTTCAGCTAAAAATGAAAAATGTCCATTGTATTCAATGAAAAGTATTACATTCTTGATTTGGAATTTCCTCAATTGATTGAACTGAAATGGTATTGACTCCAATATCCTCTTTTTCAATATCCTCCTATGTAGTAATACATACATAAACAGTGAATAAAGTGAATAACAGTCGAAATGTGTGGATGTCAGAAGACAGTTCACAACATAACCGCCTTCGTCTGCTTCAGAAAACGAAAAAATAAATAAATATATATATATATATATATATATATATATATATATATATATATATATATATATATACTGTAAACTTGAAAACAGACAATTGTGGTGCTCTTACATCCTGGGACATTCATATTGTATTTGCCCGGTAGTCTGCAATATGGTATCCATCCATCCAACTACAATTATGTCATTTGTAAACAAACGCCAGTGTTGGCACATGACTGCCGCTGCCCGCCTGTCATCTAAATTAAATATCATGGCGTTATAATACTGTATGTTGGATAACTGAGCGCTGCAAACGACCTACCACGTTCGCAGCAACGGCGGGACATAGAAGATGCTTCTTGCTGCATAGTGTTTGATTTGACGGCTTTTGATGGCATTTGGTTTATATGCTCGATGTTTACACCGGGGATATTAGAAAAACTAGTTTTATCTAGTATCTACTGTGCTAACGGAAGTTTAATGAGTGATATACTTGCTTGCTATGTTGGCCAGGTGGGCCATGTCTCCGGTCGACGGCACGCGTTTTTGAGGGTTGAGGGTTTGTTCTGAGGGTTTTCGCACCAGATATTATGTTGCACCGTAAGATATCGTATCCCCTTTAACCACGATGTTTTCTTCGAATTAAACAAGTAATATTTCTGCTGACATTGGGTAGGTAGGCTATCCGAAATTGAAGGACAGGAAGACACCTGCATCACACGGGGATATTTTTATACCGGTCGGTAGGTACGTACTCTATCACTCTTTCCTCTTGTCCGATAAGCTGTTGAATTTTCGTTTATAGACCTGTGATCTGCGTAAGACTATTCCAGGTTGAGCAGTTGCTTTTTTCTATTTATGTTGTGTTGTGGGTACACCTTTAAAGATGTTTTCACCATTGAGATCATGGCATCCATGCACCATGCTTGGTCTTTCATAGAATGTTTCCAAAAAATTAATTGAAGTCATTAATATTTCTCATTATTACGTTATGAGTTTGGTTCTTGTCCAAGGAAGGCCATAAATTGATGACTGACCCAAAATAGGCAAAATTGGGCTGTCACATAGGGCTAGCCCAAGATTGATGAGCATAGTGTATACATGCACCAAGTGCTATGCACCTGCCCCTGAGGAGTCTGTAGAATCTAGCTAGAGAGCATTGCATTTATATTCCAAACATCCCCAGAATCTATATGGTCTAGTACATGGAAACAGAGCTCTGCATGGAACTATACTTGTCCCATTTAAAGGGACTATCTGCATTTGAAATGTCCACATTACTGTACAGTAGGACAGCCAGTTTAGAGACCCATCTGGTTTCATATAAAATCTAAGTATCTATCCTAGTGCTCTATTAGTAGCTGTACAGGACGATGCTAACCCACTGACTATGTTACATAATGTTCATGAGGAGTTATTACATTCCCATCCTCCTTTTTGGGATATTTTTCAACATATTGATCTGGGTATCCAGAAACTGTCTGATACCAGGTTGGTTACACAACTAATCAACTTCATTTCTGCCTTTGATAAATACAAAAACGACAGAGCTCACAGAGCAAAATGAATGAATAAAGAACTATAAATTTTTCTGTGGGGGATAACAAAGTCTTATCTTGATCTTCACTTTTTAGCTTGTCAATAATACTGTCACATCACCATAAAGTTTGGGCGTTGATGTTGTGAGATAACTGGCAAGACTGTCTGAATATCTGATCTGTAGTCAGCTCTGCTGTAGTTTTGCCTCAGACGATAATGGTCATGGCAGCCTGTTGACCAAAGCCACTATGCATATGTTGTTACTGTCTGGCTTAGTCCCACATTCTCCCTTGGACTTGAAATACCAAGCCAAGCCATGGCTTGTCCAATCCCTGCATTAGCCTCATCGGGCCTGGGCAGAAATGCCAAAGAGGCATGATGTGATGTCAGTGTCAGCCAAGAGGGAATAGCACCCCAGTCACCATAAAACAAAGTTGACAGGAATACAAAATGAGATTAATGCTTCCTCTCTCTCCGTTTCACTCCTGCGCTGTACCTCTCCAGCTCTAGGACTGCACACTCCCCTTGTCTGTGGCACCTCAAACGCAATTGAAGTTGTCAGGAACTACTCCAAAGCCTGTGAGTTTTCTCTGTGTTTTACATGTTCAGTACCGTACTTAACCCTGGCTTCTTATACAAAGAATGCACAGATTATATCATACATGGATGTGGGTATATGAATGTATGGTGTGTCTACTGTATAATACAAGACTCATGGTCCGTGAACGGAGTGTACTAGAATCTAAGAGATTTTAGCTGCTGCCTGGAAGATGCAGCGTTATGTAAGAGCACTATCCACCTTTGGTTAGCGTGACATTAGATACTCTGCTTTAAACAGGACTTGAAACCTCATTCACAATGGCAGGGCTTTGTGATGGCAGGCAGTACAGTCATCCTTCATACAGTGTGCACAGAGTAAACGTCATCATATATGACTCACCTCATTTGAATATAAACACACATGCACAATACACAAAGTAATAGCATATGTACAGTGGGGAAAAAAAGTATTTAGTCAGCCACCAATTGTGCAAGTTCTCCCACTTAAAAAGATTAGAGAGGCCTGTAATTTTCATCATAGGTACACGTCAACTATGACAGACAAAATGAGAAAAACATTTTTTTAATGAATTTATTTGCAAATTATGGTGGAAAATAAGTATTTGGTCAATAACAAAAGTTTCTCAATACTTTGTTATATACCCTTTGTTGGCAATGACACAGGTCAAAAGTTTTCTGTAAGTCTTCACAAGGTTTTCACACACTGTTGCTGGTAATTTGGCCCATTCCTCCATGCAGATCTCCTCTAGAGCAGTGATGTTTTGGGGCTGTCGCTGAGCAACACAGACTTTCAACTCCCTCCAAAGATTTTCTATGGGGTTGAGATCTGGAGACTGGCTAGGCCACTCCAGGACCTTGAAATGCTTCTTACGAAGCCACTCCTTCGTTGCACGGGCGGTGTGTTTGGGATCATTGTCATGCTGAAAGACCCAGCCACGTTTCATCTTCAATGCCCTTGCTGATGGAAGGAGGTTTTCACTCAAAATCTCACGATACATGGCCCCATTCATTCTTTCCTTTACACGAATCAGTCGTTCTGGTCCCTTTGCAGAAAAACAGCCCCAAAGCATGATGTTTCCACCCCCATGCTTCACAGTGGGTATGGTGTTCTTTGGATGCAACTCAGCATTCTTTGTCCTCCAAACACGACGAGTTGATTTTTTACCAAAAAGTTATATTTTGGTTTCATCTGACCATATGACATTATCCCAATCCTCTTCTGGATCATCCAAATGCACTCTAGCAAACTTCAGACAGGCCTGGACATGTACTGGCTTAAGCAGGGGGACACGTCTGGCACTGCAGGATTTGAGTCCCTGGCGGCGTAGTGTGTTACTGATGGTAGGCTTTGTTACTTTGGTCCCAGCTCTCTGCAGGTCATTCACGAGGTCCCCCCGTGTGGTTCTGGGATTTTTGCTCACCGTTCTTGTGATCATTTTGACCCCACGGGGTGAGATCTTGCGTGGAGCCCCAGATCGAGGGAGATTATCAGTGGTCTTGTATGTCTTCCATTTCCTAATAATTGCTCCCACAGTTGATTTCTTCAAACCAAGCTGCTTACCTATTGCAGATTCAGTCTTCCCAGCCTGGTGCAGGTCTACAATTTTGTTTCTGGTGTCCTTTGACAGCTCTTTGGTCTTGGCCATAGTGGAGTTTGGAGTGTGACTGTTTGAGGTTGTGGACAGGTGTCTTTTATACTGATAACAAGTTCAAACAGGTGCCATTAATACAGGTAACGAGTGGAGGACAGAGGAGCCTCTTAAAGAAGAAGTTACAGGTCTGTGAGAGCCAGAAATCTTGCTTGTTTGTAGGTGACCAAATACTTATTTTCCACCATAATTTGCAAATAAATTCATTAAAAATCCTACAATGTGATTTTCAGGATTTTTTTTTCTCAATTTGTCTGTTATAGTTGACGTGTACCTATGATGAAAATTACAGGCCTCTCTCATCTTTTTAAGTGGGAGAACTTGCACAATTGGTGGCTGACTAAATACTTTTTTCCCCCACTGTATAATACAGTGCTTGACTCATTTACATATTGATTTATTCTAAACAAGAAAATGAAACATATACATTTCAAGATAACCAATCTGAAGCAGATTTCAGTGTTAATAATTTCCACCTAGTTACAAATCCAGTCTCCGAACGCCTTAACGGAATACTTCGGGATTTTGGCAATGAGGCCATTTATCTACTTCCCCAGAGTCAGATGAACTCCTGGATACCATTTTTATGCCTCTGTGTCTAGTATGAAGAAAGTTAGAGGTAGTTTCGTGAGCCAATGCTAACTAGCATTAGCACAATGACTTGAAGTCTATGGGTATCTGCTAGATACCCATAGACTTCCAGTCATTGCACTAACGCTAGTTAGCAATTGCCCTAGCGCTAGTTAGCAACTTCCTTCAAACTGCACGCAGAGACATAAAAATGGTATCCACGAGTTCATCTGACTCTGGGGAAGTAGATAGATTCATTGCCAAAATCCTGAAGTATCCCTATAATATTGTATGTAGAGGGGTCCTGGTATTGATCGGGACACTCAGACCCTGGGGTCATGTACCGGAAAGACTAATGAACACGGGGCAGCGTGGGTGGCCCCTTGGCTGCACACAACACACAAATACACACACGCACACACATGCATGTGCCTCGGGCTTTATAAACAACAGAGAACCTGTCACTCACTCACTCACATCACTCTCTCTCTCTCTCTCTCTCTCTCTCTCTCTCTCTCTCTCTCTCTCTCTCTCTCTCTCTCTCTCTCTCTCTCTCTCTCTCTCTCTCTCTCTCTCTCTCTCTCTCTCTCTCTCTCTCTCTCTCTCTCTCTCTCTCTCTCTCTCTCTCTCTCTCTCTCTCTATCTCTCTGTCTCCCTCTCCCCCCTCACAATCTCTCTCCCTTCTGCCTGCCCTTGCAGATGAGGACATCGCCCTTCTGTGCAGAAGAGAGGAGCTCAAGTTCGGCACCTGCCTCATTAACCGGCTGAAATGTTACTATAAGAAGGACTGTGGAAGGGAGTACATGTTGATGAAATTAATCTGCTCAGGTAAGGGACACATCCTTGCATGTTTACTGCACATTTCTATTTGAATTGTCTTAATGGTTCTTGTCATGGTGTATACTAGATTGATTATCCACATAATATTATATGTATAATGACTAAGAACATGTAACTCTGCCTCTTTAGAGAAACCAATAATAACCATGGCAACATATGTCTGGGATGTGATTGAGAACATTTGTTTCTGTCTTTAGTTGATTAAATAGTGTAGTTGTAAGCTGCCTCTGGCACTCCTCTTCAGATCATCAATTTACCTGAGAGAAATGCAGACACCAGAGCCAATGTCCAGAGAACTGAACCACTTAAACAATGACCTCAGGTGTCTTAAATCTATAGTGACTTTCTAAAGTGGTAGCCGTTAGTGTTAGTAGTGTTGGACTTATCACTGTACGTACAGCGTTATGGGAATACACATCCCATGGTGTCAAAATGACACAAAATGCCGGTTCCTGCTAAAAAATAAACAGATAAATAAATAAATATTACAAACGCGGGTTGTCAGCCATCCTCAAAATGTGATGTTCCAGTCCTAATATATGGCTTGGAGGCACAAACTGCCAGTGAAAAAACAGTTACCTCCCTGCCTGGTTGATTTTAATCAGGGTCTTTTTTTTCATTGCCAGAAACATGGTTTGTACGTCAGTAGTGACCACGTGTTGCCTTATTGTGTTAAAAAGCTGCCATCTTGCCTTTTATATAACACCTCCATCTCTGAAATATGATCTATTGGCTGCTAGGTAGCCTCGGTCCTTTATAAGTACCTTTCCAGTGAACAGCTTGTCCCCTCGGCCACGGTGTGTTTACACCCGCCACTAATGCAGCCTGACCTTTCACTAAACTGTTTGCAGAGAGAGAAAATTGTGCCCACAAACGTCTGCAGTCAGTCAGTGGAACCTCGGTACGTCATGTGGTCCCTGGCACTCTCCAGAAGAGCTCTAACGAGCCACAGAGGGCTTCTCAACCAGCCACAATATCTATCTCCTGACTGACTATTGGGGAGGGCTGGGATCAGGGAGGAAATTGTACCCGTTAAAGCTGGCCTTGTGGGATTTTATGGCATCCGTATTCTACATACATATCCATTGAAATCTGAATAAAGTAATATCAAGATGAGAGGAAATGTTTCAACTTTTCTTCAAAGTATTTAGCATGTTTAGACTGCACACACACTTTTGTGTTGGTGCTAATAAACTAAGCTGTAATGGGAGTTTTCCCAGTGATGGAAGTGGTTGAACCTATACAGCCTCGCTGGCTGCTCTGACAATCATAGCTCCTCTCAAAGTAATACTCACCAATCCCAGCTCTCCCTCTAATCTATAATTCACAGCTCATCCCCCTCACACCTGAAATGTCACCAGTGCCCTAGGCTGTGGAATGACTTTCGGTGGACGGACTCCCCACTCTCGGCCAAGCTGTAAAAAATGAATAGAGTAAATAAATAGATAAAGAGAATGGAAAGGCAGGATCTTTTTAGGTTCCTCTATGGACATGCCCCTATGCCCAGCACAGTCCTCTATGTTGACACTGTAGCTGTGGACTTTTTTTGATATTTTGTTGGGGATCACCCCACAACATGTGGCTGGCCAAGTGTGTTGCTACTATCTCATTACCTCAGTGATAGGTGTAAAACGTCTCATTCCACAAACAGATCACTGAGAAGGTCTTCGAGAAATACATTTGCCACAATCTTAAAAATATCTTTGTAATCTGAATGTCATGATAGCAGATATTATCTAAGCGATCTTTATTTCTTAATGCCTTTCCTTTTGAGGACCTATAATATAATGCACATGTGTTAATATTAGAATTTGATATACTTTTACATTTAAATACATTCAATGAATGAATCCTCTCATCTTGATAAAATGTGTATTAATTGTATAATGTATTAATTCAGATATTACCTGCTTCATACTGTATGCCCAAGCATACTATTTTCATTTTTAGCAGTGAATAGATAACCGCCTGCATCCTGAATCTCCTGTTAACCTTGCATTAGTCACAGTGCAGGTATCTGCTTCAGCTCTCAAATGGAGGCACTGGCTCTATGCTCCCATGTCAAATCAAATAGTGGAGTGCTTTTCATGGATTTAGCACTATCCTCTTCACTTTGGTCTGTTTATTCTTTGTCATAGTAATTAACTTCCAATAAATATCTTCACCCCATACTAGTGTGGCAGCGATACTGTATTAAGTTGGTATTTTATTTCATCATTCTGATTGAGAACGGGGCTTCAGTGAAGGATAGCTCGCTGAAGGACAAAGGCTACAGATGGGACGTCGGCGCTCTATCCTTGAGAAGGACACTTAGTCCAAATTGTTTGTCTAAATATCCAGCTGTAGAAGCGAATCATATGTAAATCCATCCATCTCCCAGTGGATCAGGGCATCTGCTGAGTTGATAACTAAATAATGTAAAGAGCAACAAGTGGCTGACTAATGTTGCCACTTTGTCACCATGCCCCTCTCCTGATTTGACCTTCTCCTCACCGTTGCCAACGCAGACCTAGGAACTGTGACGGTGGCTCTGGATCCCCTGGAGTGGTCCTGCTGTGGCCCTGCTCCTGCTGGGTGTCTGTCAGAGTAGGGACAGACAGGAACAGACAGGCTCTACGCTGTGGCTGCACTCACCAGACCACATCCATCACCACTGTAATGTACTGTTCCTCAACATCCACAACAACCGCCGCTCCTCTATGCCAGGAAAACGGCAGATCCACACTTGTCATCTGTGTTCTCTAGTCTGTGTGGATCTGTTTGTACTGTCATTTGTTTGTGTGTGAATACCTGTTTGCAGCTTGCACAATTTCAGAGATGTGCAAACTGGGATTATGATTATATGGTGAGGGAAGGTTTTAACACAATCAGTTTGAGTTTCTTTGGAAATCGAATGCATGTAAATGTCAACGTACATCACCCAAACTTCAATATGCAATCACACCAATCATATCATACCTACACTGTAATTACAATGTGTTTGCCCACAGTATGTAATGCTATGCAAATATACATTTTAGCAACACCTATTATGAAGCCTCTTCACAGACAAAAGTTGAGGCACGTCGTCTTTCCAAACCTTATTTCGGTGTCTTCATATTTTATAGGGAGATCTATGGCCACTTTCATTGTTCTCTCTGTAAACACTTTCAATTATCTGAACATCAGAATGTATTCAATAATGTACACTGAGTATACAAAACATTAAGAACACCTGCTCTTTCCATGACAAAGACTGACCAGGTGAATCCAGGTGAAAGCGATGATCCCTTATTGGTGTCACTTGTTAAATCCACTTCAATGAAGGGGACGAGACAAGTTAAAGAAGGAGTATTTTAAGTATTGAGATAATTGAGACATGGATTGTGATTGTGTGCCATTCAGAGGGTGAATGGGCAAGACAAAACATTTAAGTGCCTTTGAATGGGGTATGGTAGTAGGTGCAAGGTGCACCGGTTTGTGACAAGAACTGCAACGCTGCTGGGTTTTTCATGCTCAACAGTTTCCCATGGTATCAAGAAGGGGGGGGGGGGTTCCTAATGTTTGGTATACTCAGTGCATTTCCATTTTATCTTTAAAATTAAGTAAAAAAAGTTAAACATTTAAACGGTCTGTTCCAGTTCAGTGCACATGATCTACAAGTAAAATGGTACCCATGATCCTTTGCTTATCCATCAGAAAGAACCCCATATTTAATGAATTATGAAAATATCAGAAATTGGCGCATTTGCAAATTTTTGTTGCTTTTTCACTTGGTCCAAGTATGACCATCTATATGCATATTAGGAGATGTGGTGAGATTGTAGAATATGGAGGCTGGGGATAAAATACCAAGATGGTTCTGCTTCAGTTCCCTTGTCACAGTAGAAAAAAAAAATAATTAAAGGCATTGCAGGTGGCCAGAAAGTGGTGGCAGATGTCAGGTGAATTCTCCCTGTGCCTTTTGGAAGAAAAGCTATTTTCTTTGCAATTAGTGGACAAGCTTTCTTAATAGCATCTATTAATTGCCATGGCAAACTGCTGTGGGGTGGAGTGAGTGAGACAGGAGGAGGATGGAGAGAATAGGTCCTTTATGAGTGCCTTTATTCCCATTAATTGCTTTAGACATATTCCTTTAATTCTATCACTTTCTCTATGCCTTAGTCTATTGATCCCTCTGTTCACCATTTACAGCAAAGGGATCCATTAACTTAGGTTTACAACTCCAATCCAATATGTAGGAAATACAGTATCAGTCGAAGCAGCAGACATGATGAGAATGAATGTGTCTGTGAATACGATGCCTGGAAAATGGCTCCAGAACACTGTCGGCAGACGAAACATGAGGAAGGGTTATTGTGCTCTGGTCTAACACCCCAAGCATCCGTTCCTCCACACATTGCAAAAGCAATGGGATTTCTCAAAGCGGGAAATGTGCTTACACATGCCATACCCAATTCACAGCTGTGGATACAATACGCAAAGGTCAGTAGTGTCCTATGGCAAGCCTGCTTCTCCCTACACCCAGCTGTACCCTAGGGCCCAGGTTATAAGTTACCCTTGTATTGTGACACCCCAGGGATTCAGATGCAGGCCTGTAGTGTACAGTATGTTGGGAATGGACATCCGTCTCCCCGTCAGTTGAGAAGTCAGGGCAGATACAGGAGGAGGGAGCAGGAGTTATTACATACACTAGAAGCAGGGGTTATTAGAGCCGCCTTAACCAGATTAAGAGGCTGCAGTTCGGTCTCATCCCGTGGGCTCAGTGTGCCAGCCGTGACAGTGAGAGTGGGATCAAAGCAGCCAAATCCCGCTGAAATGGGCCATGCTATTGGCCCTCCTTACCCACTAAACCTCAGACGTCTGGATAATGCAGGGCCGGGCCTCATCCCCTGGCTGTCTGTTTGTTTGGGAGGTGCAGCAGCCATGGCCCATACATGCAGGTTTATCCCTGGTTCTCCTCTAATCTGGGTTAAATAACATGGGGAGAGCTCTCTTTAAATGGCCGCCCCTCCTCCCAAAGTGTCTAATTATCTTAGCGGGATAAAGTGCAGTGAAGTCATGGGCTGCTTACTGTCCTTGACAGTGTTTTAGGACTGTGGTTGTCGAATTTGGGAAAAAGCTGACTATACACACATACTTTAATAACAGTGAATTTAAAAGATGCTGTAGTCCTGATCAAGAAGCCATGTTGTATCTAATGGGCTAATGCAATGTTGAATGTCGTATGACCTTGAGCACTAGCATTGGAGGTCATTCACTCTGTGAAAGCCTTTCAAAGAGGCTTTGTGTACCTGGAGTAATCAACTGTTCTTCAGAGCTCACTTGAATCACATGGATAATCATGATAACCAAAACCTGTCCCCCGCTCCGCCCCCTCTGTCTCTAGCATGGCATCACAGTAAACCTGGTCCCCTGAGGAACTCTGTAGAAGTGTAGCTGGCTGGCCGCCACATGCAATCCAAACTGGTTTGATCCAGAATGAGTGCAGCTCAATTATTCACTCACTCCCTTTCGGGGTTCGGTTGTCTAATTCGGCATTCCACGGATCCCCCTCAGAAGGATCTCCGTATGAAGTTTCCCACCGGCTGGAGCCTCTGGCAGAGCCTGGATAAGGACAGAATGCCTGTGCTCTCAGACACCTCAAAGTCTCAGCCAATTATGGCATAGCGGACGTCAGTTTTGACAGACTTATGCACTTTTCACCATGTCATATCTTCCTGACAGTTTCCACAACAGCTTTGAGTGAAGCAGCTTCCTTTGACTAAATCCACAGAGGCTGAATAATCCACAATATGAATGGAAATAAAGTCAGAGGCTAACCAAACTCAAGAGGACAGTGCATTTCCTTCTTCTTCAATATCTCCTTGTTCTTGTAAAGCCAGGCACGCTGGAGGGAGGCACAGCCAGTCAATGATTTGATCTCGTAATCTTCTATTGAATTAATAGAATCAAAAGGCATCAACTTTCATTCTGCAAGTTCTTCCCTGGTGGCAGTGTTTTGGTGAGCCGATACCTGCCACTGTTAGATAACCCACTTATAATGATTACAATTGTGCTGAATTGAAGTCTTCCAATTTATGACATGACCTAGCTCTTCCCCTACTTTGAGTTAAAATCATTTCCTGTAGCTGTTGTGTCATGCTGCCTCTCCTGTGCTGTTACTGTGGCAAGAGGGACAGACAGTCCCAGCCAGGTTTGGGCCTAGATTAGTACAGGAAATGACTCATTCATACCTAACCCCATTAAGCCTCTTTAGACTGATGGTGTCTGGACTTCCGGGATATGAGCACTGTCACACCTCCACCTCAACGGGAGACAAACTAATCACATTTGTTTTCACCATGGCAGCCTCAAGGGAATGGTCAGACGCTTTATTTTCGTAATAGTCTGGATTGGTGAATCATTGGCAGATCTACAGGGCTCTACTGTTTCCATGGCTCAGTGCTCAAAATGTGTCTGTGATGGCTCTATGTATTATTGTCTGTTACGGGAGATTTTCCCCTTTTCAAACACCACTCTTCTGAAAAGTGTCCAGTCCAGCAGAAATGGGGTAGGGATTTTGAGTAATTTCAAACTGCTGCCAGGCAGTTATATCTAAAAATATCTATTTTAGGATTCATCATGTATCTAATGTGAAATATGCAAAGACCTAATTCCTCTGACTCTAATTCTATTGCAGTGATGTTGAATGATGGGATTGGGTTAAGGGATCTAGAATAGTGAAATATGGTGATGCCACGACATCACACACATACGCATGCATGCATCCATGCATGCACACAACAACAACAACAACAAACCTCCTGGTAATGAGTAGGGTTGGATGTGGAAGAACACTGGTATAATATTGATAATCTGTGCCATCCCTTCTGTGGTTTATTAATAGGTGAGCCAGAATGCACAGAGAGCTTCTATGATCCAGTTTGACCCAGATATTCGTTCCCCCTCCATGGCTCTGTGACCCACATCCAATCATATCCAACTTCCCTTCATGTATAATATTGTGGTGGTGTTACGCTGTGAAGGAGGCTGTTACAATAATACTGTCTGATAAAGGGCATTGTGCCCAGATACAGTATTAGGTCGCATCTCTGAGACAGATACAGTTCATTTGTTGTTCTATACAGATGTTACTGTTTTGTATCACCTGTGATCTCAATGAACTGTTTCAATAGAATAAACGGAATAGTTAATGTGTCTGCTATCTATCGCTTTCATGCATATCAGTTGGGATCATAGGAGGCTGCTGAGGGGAGGATGGCTCATAATAATGGCTGGAATGGAGTTAATGGAATGGTATCAAACACATGGAAACCATGTATTTGATGTGTTCAATACCATTCCATTTATTCCGTTCCAGCCATTACTATGAGCCCATCCTACCCAATTAAGGTGCCACCAGCCTCCTGTGGTTGGGATATCATAGTGACAGGGCCGTTGTGGATGAGACTGATGTCTATTGGGTTTCTGCTGTTCTGTGGACTGCTTGCCCTCATTTTACACCAGCCTCTGGGTTTCAGAATCAGATCTCTGATGCTTTGTCTTACAGCCAGAAAAACAGCCAAGACCCCTGCAGTAGGCAGGAAATGGGTCACACCATGTATTGTGTAAAACATAAAGCACACTGTGGTTTGCTGTCTTTGTCACATTGAATCAAGGGGCTGACGATAAGAGAGCTGGGTACATGTGTGGTTGTTCTTCATAGCTCTGTTTTTGTGTACTGTTAATTTGTCTGTGGGTCCTATTTGGGTTAGTTTGTGTGTGAGCGACAGAGATATGAGAAAGAGAGAGAGATGAGAAAGAGAGATGAGAGAGAGGGGGAGAAAGGGAGAGAGAGAGAGGGAGAGAGATTAGAAAGATAATGTGAAGGAGGGGGATAGGGAGAGGGAGAAAGCGAGAGTGAGTGTGTGGGAGTGTGTGTTCTTAGTATTTGGCCCCCTGGAGCTGTTGCTCTGTGCTGTCACAGTGTGCCCTGGCCTGGTCAGCAGCTGTCGTGTCGTCCAGACTCCAGCCTGATTCTGATGGATGTGCTGCAGGATGACCTTGAGCCGCTGAATCAGTCTCATGCTAAATTGATTTGGGAGGGTTGCTGTGGAGATGGCTGCATGGCTGACAGACTGCCCAGTAACAGCAGTCCCATCCCAAGTCACAGTCAGGGAGCAACAGTGACATCTCAGCCCTGGAGGCTCCTTTTAACACTGAATGTGAAAGGAGGGAACATCACTGCGACTATCAGATCCATTATAACCCATCCATCAACCAGCCAGCCAACAGAGTCTGTCTACCACAGGGTGTGAGAATGACTGCTTACCAACCACTAGTAACATGCAGAAAACAGGTGAAATTATAAGATAATTATCACCCACAGAAGTGTGTATGGTTCTGGCATGGCTTGGCTAGTATGTGTGGTATGTTCTTACTATACTAAATTTATGTATAAACAGGTGTAGTACAGATATCTTAATTTGATCACTCTGTTGTGGCTGAGTATTTTCCTGCACCTCAGGAAATTCAAATGAGCCTTGTGATTAATAAATTCACAGAAAACCAGCAGTTCTCTTTCTTTCTCACTCGCTCAAACGCTAAAGCACCAGACAGAATAAATGTCCTACTACTGTAGGTCCTACTACTGCGACATTCAAATGTACAAAAATGTATCTGAAATTCAGCCATAATTAACAAAAATATAAACGCAACATGCAACAATTTCAAAGATGTTACTGAGTTACAGCTCATATAAGGAAATCAGTCAATTTAAATAAATTAATTAGGCCCTAATCGATGGATTTCACGACTGGGAATACAGATATGCATCTGTTGGTCACAGATACCTTAAAAAAAGGTAGGGGCGTGGATCAGAAAACCAGTCAGTATCTGGTGTGACCAGAATGTTGTCCCACTCCTCTTCAATAGCTGTGCAAAGTTGCTGGATATTGGCGGGATCTGGAACACGCTGTCGTACACGTCTATCCAGAGCATCCCAAACATGCACAATGGGTGACATGTCTGGTGAGTATGCAGGCAATGGAAGAACTGGGACATTTTCAGCTTCGAGGAATTGTGTACAGATCCTTGTGACATGGGGCCGTGCATTATCGTGCTGAAACATGAGGTGATGGCCCCAGATGAATGGTACGACAATGGGCCTCAGGATCTCGTCACGGTATCTCTGTGCCATCAATAAAATGTAATTGTGTTTGTTGTCCGTAGCTTATGCCTGCCCATACGATAACCCCACCGCCACCATAGGGCACTCTGTTCACAACGTTGACATCAGCAAACCGCTCGCCCACACGATGCCATACACGTGGTCTGTGGTTGTGAGGCCGGTTGGACGGACTGTCAAGTTCTCTAAAACAACGTTGGCCTCCAATTCTCTAAAACAATTTAATCTTTGGTTTAGAGAATTTGACACCGTCCAACCGGCCACACAACCGCAGACCACGTGTATGGCGTCATGTGGGCGAGCGGTTTGCTGATGCCAACGTAGAGAAATTAATATTCATTTCTCTGTCAACAGCTTTGGTGGACATTCCTGCAGTCAGCATGCCAATTGCACACTTCCTCAAAACTTCAGACATCTGTGGTATTGGTGTTGTGTGACAAAACTGCACATTTTAGAGTGGCCTTTTATTGTCCCCAGCACAAGGTGCACCTGTGTAATGATCATGCTGTTTAATCAGCTTCTTGATATGCTACACCTGTCAGGTAGATTGATTATCTTGGCAAAGGAGAAATGCTCACTAACAGGGATGTAAACAAATTTGTGCACAGAATTTGAGAGAAATATGCTTTTTGTGCGTATGGAACATTTCTGGGATCTTTTATTTCAGCTCATGAAACATGGGACCAACACTTTACATGTTTTGTTTATATTTTTGTTCAGTGTAGCTTAATAATAACACAAGATAGATATTGGTCTACGACATAGAAGTGTATCCGAAATGCAGCTGTAGGCTGCACCTAAACTATAGTCTATTGGAGCCTATGAAAATACATTTCCTGTTAGAATGTTTTACTTTTTTGAGAATAATCAAATCCTCCTGCTGCAAAATTATTTTACTCCTGCGACGAAACTGGTCAAATTAAGATCCAACATCTGTATGTGAATATGAGAGTTAGTGTGTGCTTTTGTGAACTGAACTGTGAGTGTGCTTTCCACTGTAGATACAGTATCTGGTAATAAGCATTTGCACAGTATGGGTGTGTTATGTGTCCAGGAGTTTGGGAACATGTGTGTGATTCCACCTGGTTGAAAATAGTGATCATATCAGACACACCCTAAACTGCTGTGTCAGCTCAGGTGTCAGCAAACATCTCCAGTGTGAGCCTTAGTTCTAACAGGCTCCTGAATTCCTGCTTTCATGTGTCAAAGCCTGCAGTGGCCTGCTCATAAATTACCCATCAGCCCCTGTGTGAGTATCACACCCACCTCCTGGCTGCCTGGTCTGGCAGTAGGGGAGCGGTAGAGGAGCGAGAGGCTTCGTGTCAGGCCTGGGATCCGGACATCCTCCCTCACTCCACTGGTGATTTGACATGACTGCTTAATGACTACCTCAGCCAAGGGCCCAGAATTAGACCTGACGTTTGCTCGATACAACCGGAAGCCGCTCTTAGCGCCTGTCGACTAAACTGATCTGCTGCTGCTAACTCACAGACAGACCGGAGAGACAGAGATAGTACTACACGTACAGCTCTTCCTTTGTCATCAACATAACCACATCCTGAAGAAAAACATTTTGTGGGGAGAAGCATCCATGATGGGAAAATATCGATACAGTTACATGAAATTGGGAGCCAATTTGTTTTCTGCGCTTTTAGTTCCATGACTGATCAAAACGTGTTTTCTCATGACTCTCTCTTATCCCTCTGCAGCAGACATATGGTGAGCCATATGTTTGGAACATCGAATCGCAATAAAATCACAGTATCGAATCGCAATAAAATCACAGTATCAAATCGCAATACATATCGTATCGGCACTTAAGTATTGTGATAATATCATATCGTGAGGTCCCTGGCAATACCAGCCCTATTATGTTATACTAGGGAAATTGTGTTTCCATAGCTAGGGCTGACACTAGGACTTGTGAAGGGCAGAATCAACAACCTCTGCGTAATCAAAACAGTTGCTTTGTGAGAAGGTTTTAAAGTTCACATTGTTACGTGAATGCCAGCTGAAAAGTACCAGTGGCCTGGCTTTGGCCCCAAGTGAGAGCAGGTCCACCGGAGCCATTGCCCAGTGAGACACGGATGCCGGCCCGCGTAGATGGAAACAGAAATGTCTGTGCCTTTTGGGTAAAACATTGGGGTAAATCCTGTATGAAAATGTGCCATGAGTGAACTGCTATGTCTTTGGTTTGTACTTTTCAAAAAGGGCATGGAATGTTACCAGTACACCTGTATTGTGTTTCCAATTATCCCTGGTGCCACTTAGCAACACTTCAAGGTGTACCAGTGGCACTGCCTTTACTATTGGTTGTTTTGTAAGTAGACTACATGTTGGCTTTTTGAAGCACAAGCCACTGCAGTGTGTGTGCTTTGTAGTGTGGCTATGATCGATTTCTGCTCAATGACGCAGGCTCTACCTTACATTAGAAGAATGGATTGCGGGGACAGCATTTATAAAAGACTGTGGTGCTTTTCCACGCAGTGCTGTCCATCTCCCAGACTCGTCATACAGGGCCATTTCCTCCCCGTGTCTGTTTTCATAAAACTTCCGCTCACTCCCTCATGGCATTGAAGGAACATATTTGTGAATAGAGGAGAAAAGCTGTCACCCAGGAGAGACAGGGCAATAATTTCACTAAATATAAGCCATCTACTTAGTGAATACCATTGGTGTTTAATATGAGGGTTTCAGCATGAAATGTCCTTTATATTATTTTTTACACACTTTTTCTTATTTAACTATGTCAGTTTGTTGTCAAATAGTTGCAGAATGAATTGAAAATAATGCAATTGTTGATTAGATACTTTTTAGTAAATCTATTTTCTCTTGAACTATATGGTCTATCTACTAGAAACTCATGGACAAAAATTATGCTAAATATGAACACGTCTTTCTAAAGCTATTCAAGTATAAATTACCAAAATTACGATAGATTATCATAGATTTTCTGTTAATTACCAAAATTACTGAAGATTCCGGTAGCTTTGGTAAACTACCGCTATCGTTGCAATCCTACCCGTGCCACATGGACACAAACAAGCAAAGGGACTATTAATGAGTCCCATTGGGGATCCTGTGTTGCTTGTAGGAGGTAGGAAGGCTTGCATGACGTAAGACATGGAACTGCCATCTAGTGGTAGTCAGTGTTCTGGCCTGGGATATCAGCCTGTCTTCCAGTCCCAGAGTTGTTTATTTCCTGCTCAGGGGATACCTTCGTCTTTGGAGATGAAGTTGGGATTTTGTTGTTATTGAAGTCTATGGGGATTGCTGATTTATAATAAGGAATTCTAATATTGAATCCAAGTAAATGAAAAATACTCTCATAGTCCTTTTCATTCGTAATACCAATACATATTGTTAGACCTGGACGTAGAGCAAGATATTTTCATCTTTTTAATGTTGTAATATTTCAGAATTGAAATAAATGAATATAGATATCCTTGAGGTCAGAGCAGAAATCAGGTGGCTGAAAAATATCTCTGCTCTTCTCTGGCATACAATAGGTTCATCTTCTAGAGACATGCGAGGTGACATTTGTTTTCCTCGTCACCTTTAGAGAATGCCCACAATGTCAGGGAGGACTGTTATCATTGAATGCAGGGAGAGGAGTCCTTATCACCCCTCATTCTATAGGGCCATATCAACGTGTTTTACTCTCTCTCCACATAACCATGTACTGTACCTCTCATACTGGGTAATACCCATGTAATACAACAGCCTTCATCTTCTCCTCACACTGCATTCCCTACTGGCCCATTGACCATCACCAATGTCACCTGCACAATATACTCAGTGATGGATGTCCCTTATACATATTCATAGAGCAGTCATCTTCAGTACAGTTACCATAACACATCCAGACATCCTTTCAGGATCAGGCTGATGTCTCAATGTTGTGGTCACTCTAGCTTGTATAGAGTCTATAGACTATTTAAGCACACCCTGTCATCATCTATCAGTATCATAATAGTCACATTAGATCCAGCAAGGTTTCACATGGGTAGACAAGCATGCAGCCAATTGATACACTGGATGTGGCCTTGGTATGTACCGTACGTGTCAGGACAACATAGGAATTAGAGTGATTGTCTTGTATTGAGGTCATACAGGAACTTGCTGTGTGTAATGAATAACGTCCGCTTTTATTACAGTACTGTATGTTTGTCATGTCCCACTGAATCAGCTCAGTGTCAACATATTGAACACGAGGAACTGCAGTAGACTTCTTCTCACAAGGTTGTACATACCAATGTGAAATGTGATAAATATGTTAAAAAGGCTACCCAGTAAAGTGTGAATTGGCTTGTAAAGAATTGTCAAAAAATAAGCAAAACACTTCCTTATAGCGACATGCATGTGTTAAACATTATCAGCACCTGCTTGGGTTGGCGCTGAAGATGTGTTAATTAGCTATGGTTCGTTCGTCTTCTGTGTTAAAACATTAAAAAACACATTGAATTTACACTGACGCTGTGGTCATTATATCTTAAATATGTCAACTTCATAAGATTTTAGAGAAATGTTTGTTTGTGTTATCTGATCTCTCCTCTGAGAGAGATAGAGATGCTGGTTATGTGTCATTTAATATTGTTCGGTTCGTATCCCACTGTTATATTATGCTCCTAGCAGCGATGCTGTTCAACACTTCTTTGTTCTAGCATCTCCTGAGAGTAAAGCTTCTGAGTTCCTCTGTCTAACCAGAATAATGTGCCAGGAAAGATGCCCTCGCTCGGTTTTCTTCTCCCACTCTCTCTGCAGCTGGGGCCAGGCCTGCTAACCCCACAGGGCGCACAAACATCACACAGACACAATTTATAACAATCACCTCTCCCGCTCTCTCTCACTCCCTGTGCCTCTCCCTCTTCCCCTCTTCTCACACACACACACTCTACCGTTCTCTCTCTCTTTCTGTCTCTCTCTCTCTTTCTCTCTGTCTGTTCCTCTCTCTCACACAATCGCACTCACGCACTACCATTCATATTCCCGGAGTTATCATATTGAGGTTGATACCACCATACAGTAGACAGTTCCACTGTTTGAGAACACCAAAGTCCTATGAGAAATATATAGTGTGTGGGTGTACTACTTGGCTTTGTCTGGATTATAAAGCACTTGAGGAGGAACGGAATGATATTGTGAATTTAAATCACAGGGAGCTTTATCGATGGTTCTGTTTAATGTTCAATGGAAAGACAGGGCAGGGGTGGCAGGATAGGACTGGAGTCTTATGGGAGTGAACATAAAGACAGTGAGAAATGCTTTCTAATCTTATGAAAAACTGTCATATAAACACAAAGACACAAAGGGAACAGACTACCACTGTTAGCAGTATTATCTGAGCATGGAGAAAGGACGTTTGGACTACATGTGGGCTATAATTATTGCAATCTGGTAGAAAACTGGAATGAGTCCTGTGGGAGAAAGGGAGGGTGGAAGAGAAAGAGGATGGAAAGGGAATGGTGTGTTCAACAGTTGAAGAAATAAAGATGAAACGGTAGTGATCGAGAAAAGGGGAGGATATGTACTATCATAAAAATATGTTAGAGAGGTGGACATGCAAAATTGAGAAAGAGATTAAGAGAGTGAGGGAGAGAGGGTATATTGATTATATACAGTACATGGTCCTGGTGTTCTGGCCTGGTGTGACCCTCTGCATCGAGTGGGCTGGCTGTGTGCTCTGTGAGGTCCTGTTTCACAGGCCCAAGGGCAGGTTTGGAGAAGGTCAGCACCACTTACTGCTGCATGGAGGAGCAGCAATCAAACACATTCAAAGTGCTTGATAGACCCAGGCCCTGACAATATGCCATTCACTCAGCTCAACAGCAGACACGCGCACGTACGTACACATTTGCTCACTTTCTTTCTTTCTTTCTTTCTTTCTTTCTTTCTTTCTTTCTTTCTTTCTTTCTTTCTTTCTTTCTCTCTCTCTCTCTCTCTCTCTCTCTCTCTCTCTCTCTCTCTCTCTCTCTCTCTCTCTCTCTCTCTCTCTCTCTCTCTCTCTCTCTCTCTCTCTCTCTCTCTCTCTCTCTCTCTCTCTCTCTCTCTCTCTCTCACTCACTCACTCACTCACTCACTCACTCACTCACTCACTCACTCACTTACTCACTCACTCTCACTCAGTCACTCATTCTCTCACTCACACACACATACAAACATACAGCTTCACATAGGACATTCTCTGGCGAAGCCTCCACAGCACATCCTGTTTCATGCACATGGGCAATATGACGTCCCAGACGTGTCTCCCAATGTGAAGCACAGCCAGCTGGATGACCCAAGGCATCCATGGTGCATTGGCTACAGCACTGGGCCCTGGAGACATGGCCATGTGGCGCTCTGCTGCTGCTGGTGCTCTCAGAGATGTCCTTACTCTACAGCCACTACAAAATGCATCACTTACTGAACCCATGCTGCTGAATTCAGCACATACTGTATGAGGACTACTAATAACTACTACCAATTGGTAGGTACATGGTGTCAACTAGGAGTTTAGCAGGTGAGTTACTTAAACAACAAAATATAATCCGACACTTAACTATTTGGCACGGTCTTGGCACTCTCCAGTATGTGAGATTCATGAAGCGCAACAGCGGAAGTTTGCTCTAATGATGTGTCTAAAAGGCCTCTTAATGACAGAGCTAAGAATGCTAATTAGCATCTCTGTTTTGGGCTGTGAAGAATGATGCTAAATTAAGAATGATGCTAACCATGCTCAGATGCTTGATACACAACAAGAGTTGTCTTTTTTTTCTGAGTGAGGCTTTGACTTGATGCCTTTAGAAATATTAGGCTGTATATATATATCTCTCTCGCTCTTTTTCTCTCTCACCCTCTCTCTCTCTCTCTCTCAATCAGATATCATATCAAATAATACAGTTATTATTCAAGAGTATGCTATTTCAATGCATCACTGATCTAGTGATTGATTTTGATGTCTCTAATCTCTGCTCATTTATTTTCCTTGCTACCTGCTTTTAGATGAAATCAATCTTTATAAAGCATCAGCTCAGGGGAAAGAGTCCTGAGAAAGCATTGTGTAAGCAGTCCCGTGAATCAAATATAACCATAATGAGTTGCCCCGTAGAATAATCCCATTAACCTACACTGGAATATCGCCCTTTATTGCCTTCAGACCTTTCTCTGGATTAACACTGACCTCAGAGGTGTTACAGATCGGTATTAATGGAAGACTCTGGACTTTATTTTGACGCACCACAGATACTGTATATGTACACTATCATTGAAAAGTTTGGGTTCACTTAGAAATGTCCTTGTTTTCGAAAGAAAAGCAATTTTTTTGTCCATTAAAATAACATCAAATTGATCAGAAATACAGTGTAGACATTGTTAATGTTGTGAATGGTTATTGTAGCTGGAAAGGCTGATTTTTTATGGAATATCTACATAGGCGTACAGAGGCCCATTATCAGCAACCATCAGTCCTGTGTTCCAATGGCACGTTGTGTTTGCTAATCCAAGTTGATCATTTTAAAAGGCTAATTGATCATTAGAAAACCCTTTTGCAATTATGTTAGCACAGCTGAAAACTGTTGTGCTGATTAAATAAGCAATAAAACTGGCCTTCTTGAGACTAGTTGAGTATCTGGAGCATCAGCAATTGTGGGTTCGATTACAGGCTCAAAATGGCCAGAAACAAATAACTTTCTTCTGAAACTCGTCAGTCTATTCTTGTTCTGAGAAATAAAGGCTATTCCATGCGAGAAATTGCAAAACAGACACCTCACAGGTCCTCAACTGGCAGCTTCATTAAATAGTACCCGCAAAACACCAGTCTCAACGTCAACAGTGAAGAGGCGACTCCGGGATGCTGACCTTCTAGGCAGAGTTGCAAAGAAAAAGCCATATCTCAGACTGGCCAATAAAAAGAAAATATTAAGATGGGCAAAAGAACACAGACACTGGACTTTTTCTTTGTAACTCTGCCTAGGAGGTCAGCATCCCGGAGTCGCCTCTTCACTGTTGACGTTGAGACTGGTGTTTTGCGGGTACTATTTAATGAAGCTGCCAGTTGAGGACCTGTGAGGCGTCTGTTTCTCAAACTAGACACTCTAAAGTATTTGTCCTCTTGCTCAGTTGTGCACCGGGGCCTCCCACTCCTCTTTCTATTCTGGTTAGAGCCCGTTTGCGCTGTTCTGTGAAGGGAGTAGTACACAGCATTGTACGAGATCTTCAGTTTCTTGGTAATTTCTTGCATGGAATAGCCTTTATTTCTCAGAACAAGAATTGACTGACGAGTTTCAGAAGAAAGTTATTTGTTTCTGGCCATTTTGAGCCTTTAATCGAACCCACAATTGCTGATGCTCCAGATACTCAACTAGTCTCAAGAAGGCCAGTTTTATTGCTTCTTTAATCAGCACAACAGTTTTCAGCTGTGCTAACATAATTGCAAAATGGTTTTCTAATGATCAATTAGCCTTTTAAAATGATCAACTTGGATTAGCAAACACAACGTGCCATTGGAACACAAGACTGATGGTTGCTGATAATGGGCCTCTGTACGCCTATGTAGATATTCCATAAAAAAATCTGCTGTTTCCAGCTACAATAGCCATTTACAACATTAACAATGTCTACACTGTATTTCTGATCAATTTGATGTTATTTTAATGGACAGAAAAATTGCTTTTCTTTCGAAAACAAGGACATTTCTAAGTGACCCCAAACTTTTGAACGGTAGTGTATTACCGGTAGGATAACTTCACCTCTCCTCTCAATTAGGAGGAGAAACCCTAGGCTGGAATTTCCCCCAATCAATCAATGTATTAATCAATTCAATAAATCTGTTCATTTATGGTTCTGTAGTGAAAGGCACAGCCTGTGGAATCATTATATTTGCATAGCTAGTTCACTCCCAAAGCAACAGGAGAGGAGCAGCAAGTAGTTCCTTGTTTTGATGCCATCATTGCAGTGATGTCAATGTGCCCACTACCAATCAGGATGCCCAGAACATTCAATAGATTGCCCCAAAAGTTCTAATAACACAAAAACTGTCCAGTTGTGCTGATGATTATACAATGTTTGTATAAAACAGTCACCTGATGTTGCAAGAACGTTCCCAGAACAAATGTTGTTATTACATTACCTGGAAACCTAATAAGAACCTTAGGTTAATGTTCTGTGGTGGCTGTTACAGATTTTGTGCACAACATTTTAGTGAATGTTAGAAGAACATTTGAAGGATATAAAAAAAATATACAGTATTTCAATGTTTTTGAGATGTTATCATCCTAATGTTAGATAAAACCCTAACTAGAACTTAATGGGAATATAATGTTGTGTGAATGTTCCCGGTTTGCTGGGTGGGCACTGCAGGGATGCAGGCAGCTATGCCAACACATAAACAGCATGAAGCAGTAGACTACTCTGCTAGGTCTTCAAATCAACACACAATGCTCAATGTTGATTAAAAGATTAACATTAATTATGATCAACACAAATATTTTATAACCTCAATTATGGCAGGAATTCCTCAGCAAGGAAGAGATGAACAGAGACTAATTTGATTAGCATTTAGACAACGGCCTCCTCATAAATAAATTGATTAGATTTCTTGTCTCCTGTTGATGGGCACCCAAAAATATTTTCAGAGGCCAGACGTGGCAAAGTTAACACGGCAGCTCGTATTATCTCAGCCTGCACTTGGATATTGAATCTGTCTGTGTCATTATCTATGTGGTGTTATTTGAGTACATTTTTATTTATGTTGTTTGCTCTTATTTTGGTTTCTCTCTGGTTCTGATGAAAAGGGTGAAGGGGATTTGAGAAGAGCCACTTATGGCTGAAGTTGGGTTTTCTGCCTCCTGAGCTGACATGAAAGAGTTCCTCCCCGTGTATTTAAAAATTCTAACGGGTTGAGGATTAAATATTAAACACTGCAGACTTGGGAATCTTTTCCTCCGCTGAGGAATGAAAATCTTGGGAGTGTTCCTGACCTGCGGTCCACAGAGAGGTATGTGTATGATGAGAAATATCAGCTTACATGTTTCTCTCCATAGGGTCATGGAGGCAACGTCTCACATTGACATTGCCACAAAGGATTTGAATTTCTGCTTTACAACCAACAAAATAATGAACCTGTGTTTGTTTTTTCTCTCTCCACCTTCTCTCATCCTCTCACCACTCTCCTCTCTCCATCACCTCCCTCTCTCCCTCTTCCCCCCCCCCCCCCCCCCCCCCCCTCCTCCTCTCCACACTGTCCCTCTTTTATTCCATTGTTCTCTGCTTTCTCTCTTCTGTGGCTGTGCCCCACCTGTGGTGTGTGAACTGTGCAGTGAGCTCGAACCAGAGCAGTGCCCATGAGTACCCAGACTGCCGTGATGGGGGCAGCGAGGCCAGCCTGCTGGTGTCACCGCTGGTGGTGGCTGGCATCGTTATCGGCCTGGTGCTCTTCCTTTCCTGCGTTACCATCATTGTGGGCAGTCTGCGCAAAGACAGCCGTCTGCGCAACCCCCACCTTCGGGCCAGCTATGGTGAGTTACAGAGAGCTGTCCATCAATGAGGCCAGTGGTTGTGTTAGAGGCCAGTTCATTTATAAGCTTTAGTCTATCGGTTTTCAGTTACAAGCGGTTTCATAGGTCTTATTTACAAATCACTGGGACAAAATGTATGGCCATGCATTTTCCATGCTACTTTTCCCAGAGCTGAATCAATAGAAGATATCCAGTTCAGTCTTCTATGAACACATTTCACCCACATGGCATTAATATGCCACATTTGGCATTCTCCAGAGCTGGCATTTACACCAACCAGTGCTCTTCTCCTGAAACCTCATATAAAGGGACCACTCTCTGCCTGTGTGGTTGATAACGGAATGGGAAAAAAACTAAATATTGCGGCAAACTGAATCACACACACACACACACACACACACACACACACAAACACAAACACAGCCAAAGCCGTGTCTGTGGAAGGCCACTTGGCCCAGTGGACTGGGTCCCATTGTCAGTCCACACAGAGAAGCACAAAAAGCTCAAAGAGCATCCTTTGTATGAGGACGCGGCCCCAATCTCCCTCTGCCTGGCCAAAGGCTGATATACCCAGATTATATCACACTGGCTTCAATCACAGCCCCTCTATCTTCAAGGAGCCACATGCCCTTAGCCTTATGTTTCATAAAGATTCTGACTGCTCCAGTGTAAAAACAGTGCAGATGAGAGAGATAGACTGCTAAAATAAATATTTACTGTAAATCTGCTTATTCAGTTCAAAGTAGGATCCCTAAACCATGAGATATATAATTCAGTTGAACTGAACACAGAGAATATTTACAATCCTGACTGTGTGCTGTAGTTCACTGAGAAAAAAGCTATTGTGTTCATTAGTGTTGTATTAGACTGCCCTGCCTCTCCACAGCTCCGGATGGCTTTTCGTATGGTGGCTCCATTGGGGAGCTGAGGTCGACGTGTATCGAGGAGTTCCCTCCAGCGTTTGACTTTGACTCCTACGTGGAGACTCTATCACAAGTCAATGTGATGTATCCAGACTCCCCGCCCCAGTAAGTCATTTAACTCTACTGTATTACCACCCAAATGGCATTACGATCATCTTCATTCCTGTGGTCACCAAAATGGCTAGAGTTTTATGATGGTCCATTTGCTGTTATCTTCATACATTATGATAAATGATAAATGACCACTATTTTTCTGGATGGTTACCTCTGGGTGATTCCCAGGGTGTGTGTGTGTGTGTGTGTGTGTGTGTGTGTGTGTGTGTGTGTGTGTGTGTGTGTGTGTGTGTGTGTGTGTGTGTGTGTGTGTGTGTGTGTGTGTGTGTGTGTGTGTGTGTGTGTGTGTGTGTCTGTGTGTTTGATAGGATCTGGCTATGATAATGAAGCAGGACCAGGTAATGGAATGGAGGGATGGGCTGGGGAATGGAGAGCTGTAGTAAGGAGTAGATGTGAGAAGTGGTTAAGAGCTCTCTAATCAATCTAAAGATCACATTATCATCCACCATAGTGGAGAGCCATAGTTCCTATGATGGGCTTTCTGTACTTAGTGCACTCTTATGGTTATATGATTGAAATGTAAAGGGTTTTGGAATATATTCAATATGCATTTCATTTGTGTTCCAGTTTCCATGCAATAACTGTGGTTCTCTAGCTCAGTTAGTAGAGCACAGCGCTTGCAACGCCAGGATAGTGGGTTCAATTCCCGGGACCACCCGTATGTAAAATGTATGCACGCATGACTCAGTCATTTTGGATAAAAGCGTCTGCTAAATGATACTGTATATATCATAACTTTGCTGTAAGCCATGCTCACCTTATCAACAGTGAACAGTTGTGGGGACTGGGGATTGTGCTTGAAGATGCTTTTGAAAGCCTTTTTAGTTTCAACGTGCCAAGATGGCTGCCCTCTATCCTCCTAGTGTAGCCTTTGAAGACATACAGTAAGGAGACAGAAAGAGTAGGAGAGATAAGATAAAGAGGGGAAGAGAAAGAGAGGAAGAGGAAGAGAGGGAAAAAAAGACTCCATTTACACACCAGCCTTCAGTTCTCCTGCACACTTGCTGAGTTAGGTCTGGCCTCGGTAACCTCTCTGAGGTTGAGTTGAACCATGCTGTTGTGTCAAGACGTTCATTAGAGCACTGTTGCACAGCTCAACTCTTTCATGGCTGGGTGCTCCGCCTCACACTCTAAACTCTCCGCCCAGCACGCAGCCTGCTTCGCTCCCTGAACAAGCCTCTGGTGCTGCTGGTAAATGCCACTGCTTTGCAGTGAAAGACGCCCGGTGTGTTTGATCTAAATGGCAGCCCAGCTAATTGGCGTCTTTAATAATTCAGCCATATTCCTCTCTCTTGCAGTTTGGTCTGCCATCCTTTCTAAAGACACTCATGAAGTGTTGATGCCAGCTGATAAAAGAAGGTTAAAGAAATGAGAGTCTTGAATACAATCTAGAATACATTGAGTGTAATACATGGTACAATAAACTCTGTTTCTCACTACCTCTCTCAATGAGAGGAGAGGATCACCTTAGGTTTGTGTAACAAAATGGAAGCAAGCTCCACCTGAGCACCAGTCTTGACAGTTGGTTTAAAAATTACTTGACAGATAGAACTCAATGTATATCTACTGATGGTGTTAAATCAGGTTTTCTGGAGATAATGAAAAGTATCCCGCAGGTGTCAATTCTGTGTCCTGTACTTTTTACATTAACAATATTGAAAAATTGTAACCTGCAATTGTATGCCGATGATACTGTTGTGTATGCTATTACCCCCACGGTTGACCAGGCTCTATCTGAACTACAGTCATTGTATTACAGAAAAACTTTATTGACCTGAAATTAGTATTGAATGCAGGTAAAACTAAGTAAATGTTTTTCTCAAGAGTGCATAAAAATAACTCTGATGATTTAAACATATGTACTTTGGATGGTGTCCATATTAAATAAAAAAAATAAAGTACTGATCATGTTGATCATGTCCCTGCTTACAAATATCTGGGCATTTGGATAGATGAAAAGCTGTCTTTTAAAAAGCATTATGATGAGTTAGTTAAGAAGCTGAGAATAAAAATGGGCTTCTTCTATAAAAAATAGGTAATGCCTCTCGCTAAATAGTAGAAAGCAGATTATTCAGTCGACGTTCCTATCATAGACTATGATGACATCATCTATATGAACTCAGCTGCCACTTCATTAAAGCCGTTAGATGCAGTTTATCATAGCGCACTGCGCTTTAATACGGGCGACAGTTTTAGTACTCATCACTGCATTCTCCACCAGAAAGTTGGTTGGCCCTCTTTGATGTCATGTAGGTTGATACATTGCTATTTTTCTGGTATAAAGCCCTTTTACAAAAACTCCCACTGTAGCTAACATGATTACTAAACCTTAGACAGGGATGGCTAACTCTGGAAATTCCTTTGGTCTCTACTGAGTTAGATAAATCAGCTTTTAGTTTTCTTGCACCTTATTTGTGGAACAATCTTCAAAGTGTTCTTAAATTTGATGTTTTGGTGCCTCTAGGGCAATTCAGAAAGCTGATTGAGGACCTTATTACTGATGAATGTGTTTGTTTTTTATGACCGTGTTTTTCTTTCTTTCTTTCTGCTTGCATTTTGTATTTATATTTTGATGTGTGTATTTTCTGTAATTTCTGTAATTCAGGGCTCATCTGTAAAAGAGACCTTGGTCGCAGTATGACTCCCTGATTTAAAAAAAGAAGAAAAAAAGTTGTTTCCTCACAGAGAGAGGGTAGGCTACGGAGCAGCAGTTCTTTATTCCATGTTTAGGTTCAGAGTCCAGTTAATGCACTCTTTCCTCACTGTGATTGGATTACATAGGAGGAGGAGGAGGCTTAATCCTGACAGTCCTCTAAACCTCCACAGGCTCAATCTGCAGGTCTAGACATCCTGCCAGCCTCCACCACATCATCTCCACTCTGATCCCTGGCTGACACTACACCTGTTTACTGACTACTGGGCTGTGATCACATCCTAAACAGCTCCTGATGATTTCACTATCAAGGAATTACCCCATGTATTTCAGAATTAAGATAGAAAACAAACCTGAAAGGAAATGCAACCTTTCTGTAACTAGATGGACTGACTGTGGGTTTGGTTTGAAGCCACCCACCTTCCCCTCCCCTCCCTCAAGTATAAAGATGAGATAAGATAATTAGGTGGATGCTTACATTTGTCCTATTTGTGAATTGGAAATGTGTTTTTTGCATATCACACTGACACACCCTCGGAGAGTGGGGTCAGAGCATGGGTCAGTCATTATTGACGGCGACCCTGGAACAATTAGGGTTAAGTGCCTTGCTCAAAGGCACATAGACAGATTTTTCCCCTAGTCGGCTGAGGGATTTGACCAAACGACCTTTCGGTTACTGGCCCAACGCTCCTAACCGCTAGACTCCGTTTGTGTGTGTGTGTGTGTGTGTGTGTGTGTGTGTGTGTGTGTGTGTGTGTGTGTGTGTGTGTGTGTGTGTGTGTGTGTGTGTGTGTGTGTGTGTGTGTGTGTGTGTGTGTGTGTGTGTGTGTGTGTGTGTGTGTGTGTGTGTGTGTGTGTGTGTGTGTGTGTTTGTTTGTTTATCCGGCTCAATTCTGCCTGCTTGCCCTTCAAGGTTTGTTTCACAGAGTCACAATGTTATTTACATTTATATGACAGTTCCATTAGTGTGGCGGCCCCTGTGTATGGCCCTGTGAGGGGCCTCTAAAGAGGGTGAAATTACCTCTCCCTCCAGAGGAGCCATCTGAAACATCAGGCCCTTTCCTGTTCAACAACAAATTATGAAAAATATGGAATATTACTGCCATAGACAGGGCTATTAATGTCAC
Source organism: Coregonus lavaretus (assembly GCF_964263955.1). Classification (NCBI taxonomy): domain Eukaryota; kingdom Metazoa; phylum Chordata; class Actinopteri; order Salmoniformes; family Salmonidae; genus Coregonus; species Coregonus lavaretus. The sequence goes on along the minus strand of NC_139991.1, from coordinate 13,459,570 downwards.
TGAATAGTGTGTAATTCAGTTTGGCGATATATCAATCTGCTCAATTTCTGTATAGATAGTAATGTCCTGCCTCTTTTATTCACTGGCCTTTTCCATCAGATAAACCTGTAGGTTACATATGCAAACGTAGGCTGAAGCCCCATTTATAACTGTTTCTAACATGTGTCTTTTGTCCTGATCTTGTCCACATTCTGATTGTGCCCACATTTTTAGACAGGTGTAGAATATTAAAACACGGATTGTGATCAGATTGTGAACAGGTCTTCCTGACCAACTCCGGAGGTAGTCAGGCACGCATTGTGTCTCGTAAATGTAAATGTAAATGTTAAATAATCATTATCCTGCCTTCTAAAATCATCAGTCAGGTGGCACCATTGACTTATGACATCAATATGTGTCTTAAAATAAATAAATAAATCAATATTATTTTCAAATAATTTTCAAATAATTTGCATACAGGGAGGGACCAAGAAATCTGGTCAGCATGTGGACACAGTGGATGGATAAGAGACACATTTAAATACCATGTGTAGATGCATATCTGAAAATGTGGGAACAGTCAGAATGTGGGCAAGATCAGGACAGGATGCATGTTAACGCCAGGTATAAACAAGGTTTACAAGAGAGAGACTGAGTGGGCACGAATGAGAGGAAGAGGAAGAGGAGGTTTAGCCAATCGTGTCTCTTAACATGAAAAACACAAGTCTTTGTTCTGCGCTAAATACCAACACCTGGTTGTTGATAGTCAGAGCTTGTCCTTTAATGAGACACATGCTATTGATCAACAGATGCAACAAATTGTCAACAACGGTGTTGATCTTTGCAGTGTCACGGCTACATCTAAGAAAGTCCTACGCTAACACAACATATTTGATGATAAGACCAGACAGGATTACTAGCTTCTAATTGGCAAATTGTCATGTAGTGCTTGTGTTTTCAAGCCTTTAGAGAGCTTGTGTTATTATTGGTTTAGATGTTAGGCTCCACTGTTAGATGGGGTTAGTGGTGGTTAGCTTGGGTGTTGGCGCTGGCGCTGAACAAGCCACTCTGTCAATGCCTCTGCCTCTCATAGCCTCCATCCATCTCTGTTACGCTGTGGAGGGAGGGAAATCACTCCTCATATTAACAGAGGCACGATTCCTGTCTGAGGCCTAATGCGCTTTTATCACTCCCAAACTACGTCTTCTCAAACTATGTCTTCTTCGCTGCTGTGCCAATTAACGTGGGAAACCACACCACAGGAATGTTTTCTTATGCCTGAATTTAGGCTCAAATGTGTCATAGCTTGAGGTAGATTTAGATCAGGAAAAATATCCAGTGCAAAATAGAGATATCTAAGTCTGTTGGCCGAGGACCAGTGCATTGGAGAGGATGAAAGAGAGAGTATGTTTTGAAGTGTACATTGTGTGCATAGTCAGGGATAGGAGGCAGTGGGGTGGAGTGGATAGAGGGAAAGGCATGTGATGCAGGGCAGTGCTGCCATGGCCACAGATGGCTCAGGGAAACCACAGAGCTTACACCACCTAGATCAACAACTCACCTGTGGAGCCTGTGAAGGGACTTGCTTCCGCAGAGGGAGAACTGGGCACATCCCAGCACAAATATACACACGCACACACACACCACACTGTTATATTATTTACATATACACTGAGTGTACAAAACATTAAGAACACCTTCATAATATTGAGTTGCCCTCCTCCCCCCTTTTGCCCTCAGAACAGACTCAATTCGTCAGAGCATGGACTCTATAAGGTGTCGAAAACATTCCACAGGGATGCTGGCACATGTTGACTCTAATGCTTCCCACAGTTGTGTCAAGTTGGCTAGATGTCCTTTGGATGGTGGTCCATTTTTGATACACATGGGAAACTGTTGAGCGTGAAAAACCCAGCAGTGTTGCAGTTCTTGACTCAAACCGGTGCGCCTGGCACCTACTACCATCCCCTATTGAAAGGCACTTAAATCTTTTGTCTGGCCCATTCACCCTCTGAATGACACACATACACAATCCATGTCTCAATTGTCTCAAGCCTTAAAAATCCTTCTTTAACCTGTCTCCTCCCCTTCATCTACACTATTTGAAGTGGATTTAACAAGTGACATCAATAAGGGATCATAGCTTTCACCTGGATTCTCCTGGTCAGTCTATGTCATAGAAAAAGCAGGTGAACTTCATGTTTTGTACACTGAGTTTTTTTTCACTCATCTAAACACACACGCATGCACAAACTCACACTAACATCTACAGGTATATGCACAATAATGTATGCACATCACAATCACACACTGTTGCTCTTGTCCGTAGCTCTACAGGCATGGGCCTCTGACAGTGCCAGGGAGCTGAAAGAGTGAGCTCCCTGTGCCAGCCCCGCAGTGCAGTGGACAGACCGGGCCATATGCTCCAGTCAGTGCTGTCATCTCTCCAGAGCCACAGGCTAGAAGCCAGAGGTCCTCCCTCTAGTGACCCACACCTCTCCTTGGGCTTTGGAGTACATTGTATACCCATAAAGATTCATATAGTATTGCGTTTTACTTTAAACTTTTTGACCGCATCATAGTTGTGAATGCCTCTCTAGGCATTGGAAAGTAACACATTCTGTGTCATATGCACCGCAAGTTTTCTGTAGAAGTCCCATGGTTCTCCATACTGTAGTTTCATCCTATGACAAATTATGCCCAGATTACAAATGATACAGCTGTGCTCAGGGAAATTAATGTGTATGCAAACATACATTTACCAGAGCGACTTACAGGAGCAATTACGGTTAAGTGCCTTGCTCAAGGGCACATCGCCAGATTTTCACCTAGTCAGCTCGGGGATTCGAACCAGCGACCTTTCGATTACTGGGCCAATGTACTTAACCGCTAGTTTACCTGCCGCCCCATACAGCATGTAGATTATTACAAACAGCAGTAGACTGCAGGATTGATTAGACAAAATCTAAACAGGGCTAGGCTGTAGCGGTGTTATATCTGACATTGCTAGCTAATAATGAATTGTTTTTAGGATGCAACACCTTGTGTTAGCATCCTAGGTGACTTATAGTTCCCACAAGGGGGGCGACTGCAACGTGCAAAACATTCTCACCCGAATCAGAGGGGGGATTCTCAGCTTGGTGTAACACTCATGAAACCTGGGCATGAAAAGAGCTAGGCCCTCAGGTGTCCACAGCGCTACCATACCTGGCAAACACATTCTGGAGTGACTCTCGACAAATGTCTGTATCAGCATGTTTATTTAAAGAGAAAAGTCCTATTTTCAATGTTTATGTGGAGCTGGTAGTTTGTTGCACCCTGAAGGGATTAAAAACATTGCTGAGCTGTGTGATGAATATCAGACACACGTAAACAAACACACACACACACACACACACACTTCTGCAAACTGAGACTCTCACCCTCTTTCCTGGATCAGCGTGGTCATAATTTATTCATGACAACTAGTAGGAAAAAAGAACTGCTGAAAGTAACCGGGGCAACAGCTGATATTCCTTCTGACTGGAGCTGACTAACAGTATGGGTTAGAAAGGTTAAGAGATATGTGGGTGTTATGTACAGTATTTAGTGCAGCGTTTCCCAAACTAGGGGTTGCGACCCCATGGGGTCGTCTGATTGAAAATGGGGTTGCAAGAGAAACTGGATAAAAAATCACTTGGTTCATAGAACCACGGTTACGTCAGTAACCTCTGGTAGTTGTTAGATGCGGTTGTAATAAACAGAGCGGTTTCTGTTTTCTTCCTACAAATGTCGCTCTATCGTTTGAACGGTTTAAACTACAAAATATTATGACCCCATCACTGAACGATAAGACTATCAGGAACACATACAGGTCTTCTGTTTCCCTCTACGATGCCCACAAGCCACGCAGGTCTCATTAGAACAGAGTGGACAAGACCAGGCACTAAAGACTGGGGTGGAAAAAACATCATCTACACAGAAGATCATACAAAGTTATTGCCTGATGATCTTCTGAACTTCGCAATACCTTTTTGATGCATTTTAGTCACTTCAAACCATACTTCCCTCAGATTTAAATACTGCCATAAATACTGTCAGACTGATTTGTAATAGACTAATTAAAAAAGTAAACATTGGCCGTTGATTCCATCACTTTTTTTACATGGTGGGGTCGCACATTTTTTTAAATGTCAAAATAGTGTCGTGGACCCAAAAAGTTTGGGAACCCCTGATTTAGTGCTTTTGAAGGGTGCCAGTGCTCGACAGTGATTACTAGCAAAACAAACCCTTCTCTACCCACAACATCAGGATACTTCAAGTAGTCAGGTGACCCCTGGTCAGTTTGTTCTGATACTGCCCAGCTGTCTGCACAGCTGTAACCAACGATGCATAAGAGTAAGGAATACAATCTACTCGATAACAGAAAGTTACCAGAGAGAATTTGAACTAATAAGATAATGCAATGTTTACTAATTTCTTATTAGCATCATCCTCCTCTTCAACTCTCAGAAGAAAATATTTGAGATAAGAAAAAAAAGTAGTTGAGAGATACTTTATGTATCACCACTGACTGCCAGTTGTGTCATCACCTCTCAATAGTAAGTTGGCGTTTCTGTGCCCACTGCTTTAATGTTGCTGTGTTATGCAGTCATTACATAACAGAGCATGCTACAGTATTGAGCGTTACACATGCAGAGCCAGAGGGAGGAAACGAGTGCATTTTTTTTTTCTTTGGTTACACAGTTACAAAGTATCTCAAATGCTCTCACCTTTTTTATAAAGTATCTAAGATCACTCTCACCTTTTAACTCAAAATCGTAAACAAATATTTTTCAATGTGTCGATCCAGGGGCGGCAGATAGCTTAGTGGTTAAGAGCATTGTGCCAGTAACCGAAAGGTTGCTGGTTCTAATCCCCGAGCCGACTAGGTGAAAAATCTGTCGATGTGCGCTTGAGCAAGGCACTTAACCCTAATTGCTCCTGTAAGTCGCTCTGGATAAGAGCCTCTGCTAAATGACTAAAATGTTTATTTTTTATTTTTTTTATGTAATGTAAAGTACAATAGAAGAAAAAAAAAGAATGTTGTCCGTCAGGTTTCACTCTGCATTTGTACTGCTGTATGGCAAATTAATGGCCCACTGTAGTCTTGCGTAGCAAATGGACTTATGAACCATTTTTGCACTATAGCACCGGCTAATGGCAAGTCCTGTTTTGGTCTGTAACCCCGGATCATGTGAAATCTTTCTGTCCTGCTGTGTTCTGGGGACATTAAGTCTGTCTGAATGAGCTGGAGTGCGGCCGGGAGTCTAAAACAGCTCTGCACGCAGGCAGACAGGCAGCACTCTGCAGCACAGTGATGGCGGTTGGAGGGAGCAGAGGCCGGGGAGTAAGTCAGCTACACGGCTCATTTGAAATCAAGCAGTCATTACTGAGGCTCCTGAACAGCATCTTTTACTGTCCCACTGAGCACAGAGCACCAGCAGAGGAGAGGAGCCGTTACCTGACTCTGTATTAGTCTCTATGAGGAGCAGATACCTGACTGTATGAGTCTCTATGAGGAGCAGATACCTGACTGTATGAGTCTCTATGAGGAGCAGATACCTGACTCTGTATGAGTCTCTATGAGGAGCAGATACCTGACTGTATGAGTCTCTATGAGGAGCAGATACCTGACTCTGTATGTCTCTATGAGGAGCAGATACCTGACTGTATGAGTCTCTATGAGGAGCAGATACCTGACTGTATGAGTCTCTATGAGGAGCAGATACCTGACTGTATGAGTCTCTATGAGGAGCAGATACCTGACTCTGTATGTCTCTATGAGGAGCAGATACCTGACTGTATGAGTCTCTATGAGGAGCAGATACCTGACTTTATGAGACTCTGTATAAAGAGTAGCTCACATACTTTTGTTTACCTCAAACCCATTTGAAACCATCCGGAATAACGTTTAGAACAGAATGGGGCAATGTGGTGGCAGAAAATATATACTGAGTGTACAAAACATTAGGAACACCTTCCTAATATTGAGTTGCACCCCCTTTTTCCCTCAGAACAGCCGCAATTCGTCAGGGCATGGACTCTACAAGGTGTTGAAAGTGTTCCACTGGGATGCTGGCCCATGTTGACTCCAAGGCTTCCCACAGTTGTGTCAAGTTGGCTGGATGTCCTTTGGGTGGTGGACCATTCTTGATACACACAGGAAACTGTTGAGCGTGAAAAACCCAGCAGCATTGCAGTTCTTGACACACTCAAACCGGTGCGCCTGGCACCTACTACCATACCCCGTTCAAAGGCACTTAGATCCTATGTCTAGCCCATTCACCCTCTAAATGGCACACATACACAATCAATGTCTCAATTGTCTCAATACTTTTTTTTTTTAATTGTCCCCTCCCCTTCATATACACTGATTGAAGTGGATTTAACAGGTGACATCAATAAGGGATCATAGCTTATACCTAGATTCACCTGGTCAGTCTATGTCATGAAAAGAGCAGGTGTTTCTAATGTTTTGTACACTCAGTGTATATCTAATACACTATAGCTGGACTCATCTGATATATGAGGGCAATTGTGAATGTTCCTACTGTTTAGCTTAGCTAAACTTGTTACTGGAAATATTGTTTTCCCAGCCCTGTGCAGAGGAAGTGGAACTTTCATCCAGTCTATCATTAATAAAGATCTCATTTACTCCAGCTCCCAATGCCTTCTCTCATTAAATCTCTCAGTGTATCGCCCGACCCAGCCTGGAGGTGACAGGCTTAAGTAATCCACAGTCACAGTGCCATTTGCCTTGCTTTCCCACACCGGCTCTCTGAGAGGGTGATACTGTTAATAATTCCACAGATTAAATTATCCTGCTGTATTTTCTCTATTTCCAGATATCCCCTGGGGTCAGTGTCGGGGTAGTAGAGAGCGATTTAGCAAGTGGTTTACACATATGACGATGGTCCGTGGCAAATGTATCTCACATAATGTTATACAAGCCAGTCGGGCTGACTGACACCATTTTCGCCTCTCTCTCTCTCTCTTTCTCTCTCCGCTTATTCCTTTTGTGTTACAGGGCCTCTATAAAGCCCAGCAGCTCTAGTAGGGTGGTGGTATGTGCTAGACAGACTTCCAGTGCACTGTGGGATTGTGGGTTACGTGAGAGCTGAAATAATTGTCCATTGGCAGGCTCTCCCATGGAAAGCACCAAACCAAGACTAGCAGCCGCCACAAAGGAACAGAGCTCACAGTAGATGACAATAGTCTTCTCTAACAGGCCTGTTCCACCATTCAGATTTCTATGATGTTTAGTCACCAAACAGCCAGGACAGCTGTCATGTCATATTTATTTTCTCTTCTTATGCTAAACATTTATTTTGTGTTTGAGTTCATGTTGTTAACTACAAACATAGAAATCTGATGGACCTGGGGCGGCAGGTAGCTTAGTGGGTAAGAGCATTGTGCCAGTAACCGAAAGGTCGCTGGTTCTAATCCCGAGCCGACTAGGTGAACAATCTGTCGATGTGCCCTTAAGCAAGGCACTTAACCCTAATTGCTCCTGTAAGTCGCTCTGGATAAGAGCGTCTGCTAAATGACTAAAATGTAATGTAAATGTATACCATTGGTTGGAGATATCCTTAGGCATTTTAAAATGTTAAACCTATTTACCTGATATACTCTCCTTTATTTCAGCTATGATGAATGTGTGGGACCAGGTGCGACACAGATATACGTCCCCACAGATGACCCCCCTCCATACTCCCTCACGGACCCCTGTCAGCAGGGCCACCAGCAGGCCACCTACACCAGCCTGGAGATAGAGGAGCCGTCCGCTGGTGCTGGAGCCTCTTGGGTGTCTGCCAGCAGCGCCGCCGCCTCCCCCTACCCAATCAGACTGCACGAGCTCAGGCAGCAGCCAATATCCTCCATCTCCCTGTCAGCATTCCCCCTGGATGAGGCGCCCCCATACGAGGTGGTGGTGAGCAGGCAGAACCAGCCCATCCCTCTGATGCCCATGGACCTGCTCAAACACCCCTCAGAGGACAGCCATAGTCCCCAGAGAGCCCGAGTTGTCACACACAGGATCCTGTAGAGCTGCCTGTGCTAGTCCGCTCCAATGCTCTTTCTGCAGACAGCCACACACACACCCATCCCAGTCTGAGTAGGACAGTTTAACTCTCTTCTGCTTCTTCCAGTGTCCCTTTGTGCATGACAGGCAGTATCAAAAGAGATGGACTTTCTGGACCGAAGCTGAAAGTTTGGGTTGAACCTGAACTCAGTCCGCGCCTTTCTTTCCTTCCCTACCTCTTGGATAAGCTGTGTCCCCCGAACCCAAGATGTTACCCGCACCACTCCTCACTCTCTCTCCCTTTACTACTGGGGCACTGCCATGAAATCACAGGGCTACTTCTGGTAACCTGGGGCTGGGAGTATGGTCTTTCTGTCCAGAGGGAATTCACTTCATATTGTACATTGGTCTCAGTTTAGGAGGCATTCAAGCATTTAGGAAGCATTATCAAAGTCTGTTTTTAGCACAAAAAAACACTAGAGGTAACCTGAAGTGGTTTCACATAGATATTCTGTATGTACTGTTGGTTCTTGTTGTGTTGAAATGGAATTGCTCTTGATAAAAAACACTATAGAAAGAATGTCTAATTTCACATTTCTTCACAACATATCCATATGGTTTTATTAATATTTTCTTAATGCAAATAATATTTGATTTATATTTAGCTGACTTTAGGACTCCCACAGTCTGTAAAACGTCCAGTAATTTAAACTGATAAATATACGCCAGTGTTATACACTCTTAGAAAAAAAAGGTGCTATCTAGAACCTAAAAGGGTTCTTTGGCTGTCCCCATAAGAGAATCTTTGAAGAACCCTTTTTGGTTCCAGGTAGAACACTTTTGGTTCCATGTAGAACCCTTTCCACAGAGCGTTCTACATGGAACCCAAAAGGGTTCTACCTAGAACCAAGAAGGGTTCGCCTATGGGGACAGCCGAAGAAACCTTTTGGAACCCTATGTAGGTATTTTTGAAATAAATTAATTTTGTGGTATATGGTTTTATATGGTTTCTGGATATAAACACGTTCTAATGAGCTGGAAATACTGTATATTCTCTATAATTAGGTTTCCCCTCTGGGGGCTGAGGTCCATTTAGATCCTAACCGCTCTGTTTCAGTCTCTGAATGTGCACTGCCACACATTCCTCTTCTCTCTCTCATTACTTCTCTTTTGGGAAGAGCTTTTTTAGGTGTTCACAAGCTAAATTACTATGAACTTGACACATTCGCCAGCTAACATCAAAGTACAATATAGCTTGTAGCAGAGATACAATGGTATTTGACAATTGGTGGGAAGGAAAAATTATATTTGCACACAGTTTACTGTGATAAGGGATTTACTATACTTTAGTACTGACATCTTTGATATTATGATAAATAAACAATTCATTTTTTCAAAATACTATTCAGCCTAGACACATTGTATTTTTCAATATGCTGGAATCTTTTTAATGCTTCCAAATTATTATTCAGTATTTTGTTTTTGGTTGTGAGTATTCATTGTACAGATAAACTGTCTTCAGATTACATGTCTATCATCCATGTATAAGTGGTATAAAAATGACTGTGCCTGCCAAGCACTAAGTCTAAGACTGTTAGACTGCTTAACATTGCAGCCATAATAACTTGCAACACTGATTAACAAATCAAGAGCTTTCCTTTTCTAAATAGCTTATTATTTTTCAAGGCTTGTGTTACTTTGTTAAGTTATTCAGATAAGTCTATGTTTATCATTGAAACCCCAGAAAAAGCACTCTCAGATGATGTATAAAACTGTATTTGTGAAGTCAATGACCCCGTCACCTTTGCATTTGGCCCCAGAACTTGGTATCTCTGTTCCTGCCCCCCTCTCATTCTCATTGTCTCCCGCATTTATCTTACCAAATCCCTTATTGTGAAGTGATATCCTCACTGATGAACCCTTAAATAATATTTTATAAATGAATTAGTCGCATGATTGCATTGCTGGCATTGTGGATAAAAGTTATAAAGAGATGAGTATTTATTTAGAATAGCTTTATCAATAATATGTGTAACTGTGGAAAGACTACTATTAAATAGTTTTTGTGAGATTCACCAGAATGTAGATGTACTACAACACAGATGCTTTGCACTAGAGAGAATCGTATAAAGACTAAAGATCAACAGGTTATTTTCTTGCATTACATTCTTGTGCCGATCTTCATCGAATGGATTTGACTTTGAGAGTTCATTAAATGGCTTTTAAAAACCAAACGCTGTTCTCAGCACTTGTTAATACATAGTCTATTTGTGGTCAGAATTGTCATGTCAAGCCCTATAAATAAAGCAATATTTGGGCTGAAAATTGTGTTAATGAGCATTTACTTGATGCTTATTATTATGTAGCTGCTGCAAATCTAGCGATGCTATACGATAATAATGATGAGCTTGTGTTTCATAAACTGAAATCTAAAAGTGCAATGCAGTGAATAGTACAACATATTAGATTGTGAGCATTGTGACACACACAGAGGCATCTAGAAATGCAACTTTACCTGCCTTTACAAGTCAGTAGAAATGCACTGTAACTGTGTTGGAAGACCTAGTCCAATACCTGTTGATGTGAAACTGCAATGCGGTTAACTCTGGTCTTACATGCTGTTTCGTCTTTGTCTTACCTCCTTTTGGTAGCACAATAGGTACATGTCCAACATAAATGTGAAATGATGTGTAATACTGTACATGTACACTTCCAACGTATAGTTTCCCTATAAATCCCACTTTGTACACAACTGTCCTGTGTGACAAGGATTGTTGTTTCCTATAATCACAGTCATCAACGTATATCCATATTTTGTATTAGAGCTTTTATTAATTTCTTATATTGGGGAAAGTAAATAAATTTGACCTCTATGATTTGAGTCGGCGTGACTGTTCGTTCTGGTTTTGCTACTCTGGGCATTGAAATCGCCTTCCTGTTTTACATGTAGGCTACACCTAGGAGTATCCGGTTTTACATGTAGGCTACACCTAGGAGGATCCTGTTTTACATGTAGGCTACACCTAGGAGTATTCGGTTTTACATGTAGGCTACACCTAGGAGTATCCGGTTTTACATGTAGGCTACACCTAGGAGTATCCTGTTTTACATATAGGCTACACCTAGGAGTATTCTGTTTTACATGTAGGCTACACCTAGGAGTATTCTGTTTTATATGTAGGCTACACCTAGGAGTATTCTGTTTTACATGTCGGCTATACCTAGGAGTATTCTGTTTTACATGTAGGCTACATCTAGGAGTATTCTGTTTTACATGTAGGCTACACCTAGGAGAATACTGTTTTACATGTAGGCTATACCTAGGAGTATTCTGTTTTACATGTAGGCTACACCTAGGAGTATTCTGTTTTACATGTAGGCTACACCTAGGAGTATTCTGTTTTACATGTAGGCTACACCTAGGAGTATTCTGTTTTATATGTAGGCTACACCTAGGAGTATTCTGTTTTACATGTAGGCTACACCTAGGAGTATTCTGTTTTATATGTAGGCTACACCTAGGAGTATTCTGTTTTACATGTAGGCTATACCTAGGAGTATTCTGTTTTACATGTAGGCTACATCTAGGAGTATTCTGTTTTACATGTAGGCTACACCTAGGAGACTACTGTTTTACATGTAGGCTATACCTAGGAGTATTCTGTTTTACATGTAGGCTACACCTAGGAGTATTCTGTTTTACATGTAGGCTACACCTAGGAGTATTCTGTTTTACATGTAGGCTACACCTAGGAGTATTCTGTTTTACATGTAGGCTACACCAAGGAGTATTCTGTTTTACATGCAGGCTATACCTAGGAGTATTCTGTTTTACATGTAGGCTATACCTAGGAGTATTCTGTTTTACATGTAGGCTACACCTAGGAGTATTAACTCTAATAGAAATAGGAGGAGGAGCATTACTATTAATAAACATAGGGATGATAGAGGAGGGAGTTGTGGATGAGGAGTGTTTGTATAGCATCCAAAAGTGCAGAAACAGTGTAGCGCAATTATCTACATTGGCAAAATGTTTCCCTAAATGTTTTCCCAATCCAATGCTGCTATGTATAATGCATGGGAATATGTTGTGACATCCTGTCTGTTCACAGCCATTCATTCCACTCTGATCTGCTCTGACTGTTGTGTTTGGATGGTGGGCTAGCTAGCTAATGTAAATCAAACTGAGCAGATGGTCTGTGCCGTTTCTCTGCTCCTAATTACCCTCGTTGCCCAGTGCAAGGCTCCTATTAGGGCGTGCCAGCAGAAAGCTAATTTCCTCTAGTGCCACTGCACTCTGGATAATACGTCCACAGCGTCCATTATGAGGCTTTGTGAATACTGCACTCACCCAGATCTTATTGACTAAGGAGGGAAATCATTTAAACTGTGTTTTCCTTCCTGGTGTGACTGACAAAGCAGAGAGCTCTCTGGAGCAGCTCTGGTCTCTGTAGCGAGTTAGAGGTGATGAAAGAGGTTACCATAGGTCAGGCGGACATCATCAGTGATAGAACCTCATAGATGTGTTTTACAGCGATGTCTCCAAGGTATCCAATCACCTAAATGCCTGAACAATCACCATGCCATTGCAAAATTGTTTTAACATTATCACTATTCAACTGAAACATTCTCTAAATCAGGCTGTTCCAAGGGAGGGAGGAGATACCACTATGCATTCATAATTCAAGGGTTTATCATCATTCTCTATCTCATTGTCAGGGAGAATGTTGTTTTTGGTGGGACATGTAACATATATCACCTGTAGCAGCACAGAAAAACAAACTGATGGAGAGAGATACACTGGAAGTTGATTAATTAGCGTTACAGAGAAGAACTGCTACAGCCTTTTCAGAATTATCTCAGGTTTGTGGCATGACTAGAATATAATATTTTTTTATTTCCTGTAGCACCATCTGTTGGAAGACGCATGTCTTTAGTCTAGAACAGAAATTTTATATTTTATCCTCTGGATGTCAGTCGTGCAATGCAACAACACAAAGCCGATACTGAAGGAGAAACTTCATTGATACATCTAATGTCACCGTAGCCTAACTGTAGCGAAACAGTCATGCTTCCGCATTTTGTAAATTTTTACCTACTTGACTAGCCTGTCCGATCTCTTTCACTTCCACTCTTGTCATACTTCCTTGTTCCTATGTTATTGCTAAATCCGATAAGAAGCGTCTAGCCTAGCTAAACAGTATTTTTCAACCAAAAAAAAACAAAACATGCAGGACGGTGTCGGTGACCAAACACCTGTAGCGCGTAAAGAGGCTTTCGACGATTACCTAAATTACTATGATCAGATTTGGAGTAATGGTAACCTGAAACTATGCCAAGAGAAACTGGTTACTGAGGGAGCTAGACGATTTTTGCTGTTAGAGACAGACCCCGGAGAAAGATTTTCTAATTTTGACTTCTACCTTACTGCATCCGAATGCCTAAAACAAGGATTTAAAGATTGTAGGACATTCTTCAGTGCGCTCATCAAAGCCACAGAGGTGTTGGAGATTTTCTGTGTAAATCTGTTTCTTTACCCATGGAAGAAGGAAATCAAGATGCTCAAGGTAAAGATATAAATAGTATGGTATTCATAGTTCGACAAATTAGGCCTAGGCTGCTTTTATCTTGCGCAATGCACCCAAGCAAGTGGGGTGAAGAGTTGTATAGACTTAGGCTAGGATAATGTTCAAATTAGTATTATCAGAGTAAGAAATAAATAGAGGGATAATATATGACTATGGTTTTACATTGAATCGCCATCTCTAATCACAGGCCACATATATAAAGGTGCAGCTGTCACATATCAGGAAGTGAAAGTAAACTGTATGAGGCTATATTATTTGCTGGGCTTGTGAAATGTCAAAAAGTTAAGCATGATTTGAAACTTGAGAGGATTAAAGTACAGATGTTCTCTATACTGTAGTGATCACGTTCTTAAGTTTAATTAAGTTGTCATAATTAACACTCTTATCTCCCACTCAGACTTTCACTGGCCCCTTTGTCTACTGCATCCAGCCTGTCCTGACAAAGAGTGCCACGAAAAGTATCCTTGAAACAATAGGATATCATCTGGAGACTGACACAGAGTACCGACTCACAAACAATGCAGACCCTGAAACAGCCATGAAAATGGGTTTTGAGCTTTTCCTGGCCCGAACAGAGTGTGAGTACCTGTTGGAGCTCATGGGTCAGCGGTCACAGCCTGAGTGTCTGGAGATTCTACAGAGGAGAGCTGCACAACTACCTCACACCCAGAGGGCTGCCGAAGAGACAGCAAAGGACTCTGAAACAGAGCCCTTACCAATGCAAAAAGAAGAGGAGGAGAATGAGGATAAGGGTCTATCTAATGGTTGTTCCCTGGTAGACCCAGGACCAGTGGAGACCGATGAGGGGGACTTAACCGAGGAGAACCCTTTCACCGCTAGCACACCAGGCAGGCAACAGGATGATGGAGAGATACCCCTCAACCTGGAAGTTCAGTCCATTGAGATGACACACTCTCCAGGAATCAGACCTCCCAGGGCATTCTTGAACGATGACAGGTCTATCCTGGAGATGCAGCAGAATTACCCAGACCTTGCCATAAGGCAGAAACCAATATTCAGTAAGCCACTGGGTGGACCTCCTGTAGCGCGGGGGCGACTTATCAAAGGGAACACACCTGAGGAAGGTAGCAGTGCAGCCAACTTAGCCGGCAGTGATATAAGTGGTCCCCAGTCCATCTCCATTCACACCACAGCAGCACCAAAATCCCATCTCACAGAAGCAGTCCCAAAACTCCAGCCTCCAGAAGGTAAGGCCTACAAGACTAGTGCCACGCTCCATGGATCAACTCCTCCACAGGCAGAAGTGACCAGAGAGGGTCAGGAGGCCGATGATGCAGACGAGCTGAGCAAGCTGACTGAGACGATGGGCCAACTGCATGTCCATGAGCACAAGGTGGAGGAGCACCTGAAATACCCTGTAGAAGAGACAGCACCGCCACATGCCAGTTGCCATGACGTGTTCCCTCACCAGGGTTCTGCAGGGGACCAGAGCCAGCCCCTAATGTGCCATCCTTCTCTGGTGCCGGTCTGTAACATCCCAGGCTGTAACAGCTGTGAAGGAGCAGACGGTCCCCATAAACAAATTCCTGGTAAGGATACCATCAAAGAGCCACCTCACTCCATCTATGTCCCAACCAGCCTCCTTGACCCCCCAGTGCTGGACCCTACTGCTCCTGACCACCCCCCCTCCGCAGGCCCTCAGCACCAGGACATGGAGGGCCCCATCCCTCAGCCCACAGAGGACGAGCTGACTCGGACCTTTGTCTTGATTGACATGTCTGTTCAGGTCTAAAACAGCACTTGCCACTAAGTTGTTTTGGTCTGGGGCTCATAATAACGTCTGGAACGGAGCAAATGGAATGGCATCAAACCATGTGTTTGATGTATTTGATACCATTCCACCCTTTCTGCTCCAGCCATTACCATGAGCCCGTCCTCCCCAATTAAGGTGCCACCAACCTCCTGTGGATTCAATGTCTGAAGGTGACAAGAAGAATGACATCATTGAATTTAATTCCTCTTCAGTATTTTCTGGTCTTTGTTTTGTACCGTTTCTCAGGTGATATCGACTTTTAATACAGTGTTAATCATGCTTGACCTAATTTATGAGGTGGAGGTAATGTTTCCACTGTGTCCTCTTATGTACAGTGCCTTACTGAAATGAATTCTATGCCAATCCTGCACTTACTTTCCTTGCTCATTGTCATTGAGACCACTGAATGTTTTGTAATGTTTATGGAAATGTAAGTCCAATTGTATTCAGAATGTTATGACCTTTTTTAACTCAAATAAAAATGTATGGAAAACTTTCATGGTCTTCAGAAGTTCAAATGGATCATACAAAATAGACAGTTACACTAACTTTATTCAGCAATATAGCATAAATGAACATATGTTATTATAGAAAATCACTATTAGGAACTTATTAAAACAAACTCAGCAAAAGAGTACAATATTTAACATATTTACTGTTGGTCCTGTTCACAACAAAGTGCAATTCCAGCCTGACAACATGTTCCTCTATATATTAGCAGCAAATAAAATAAATAAGAACAAAACATATAGCTATGTTAGTCAGCAGCCCCCTACAATATATGCTTTGTATTACAGACGTGGTACTGCTATGTCCCAGCAGTTGTAAAATGTAGGTATTATTTCACGGCTGACACCACGTGATCATCATTAAGTAACCAACACGACATCATGTTCGCGTATAGAGAGAATCAATCATGGTCAGTGAAACAAACAAAAATGAGCAAGTGCATATGTAACAGATGTGTTGGAAAGCGACTTGTAGCAGTAAATATACAGTATGGATACCTGCGGTCTGAAAATGTACCGGTTGACAAGATAAAAGGAACTCCACTAGCTCATTCTGGTATGCTCTCTTGGGCTATAATAACCTGCTTACAGAAAACAAACATATCTACTGCCATTGTTGGTGCAGCGTATATACTTCAGTCACACATTGCTCCCTGCTAAAATCTTCTCTCTGTTCTCTTCATACTGGTGGAGCATCTTCTGCAGGTCATCGTCCGCTGAAATGACCTGTAAAATATAGAAGTACATATACACTGAGTATACCAAAATCAATGACATCGACCCCACAGTAACCGTACGTACATACCCTAACCAGAAGCCATGGATTACAGGCAACATCCGCACTGAGCTAAATGGTAGAGCTGCCGCTTTCAAGGAGCGGGACTGTAACTCGGACGCTTATAAGAAATCCCGCTATGCCCTCCAACGAACCATCAAACAGGCATAGCGTCAATACAGGACTAAGATTGAATCCTACTACACCGGCTCCGACACTCGTCGGATGTGGCAGGGCTTGCAAACTATTACGGATTACAAAGGGAAGCACAGCCGCGAGCTGCCCAGTGACACAAGCCTACCAGACGTGTACTCCAAGCATGCGCTGACCAACTGGCAAGTGTCTTCACTGACATTTTCAACCTGTCCCTGACCGAGTCTGTAATACCAACATATTTCAAGCAGACCACCATAGTCCCTGTGCCCAAGAACACCATGGTAACCTGCCTAAATGACTACCGACCCGTAGCACTCACGTCTGTAGCCATGAAGTGCTTTGAAAGGGTGGTCATGGCTCACAATACCATTATCCCAGAAACCCTAGACCCACTCCAATTTGCATACCACCCCAACAGATCCACAGATGACTCAATCTCTATTGCACTCCACACTGCCCTTTCCCACCTGGACAAAAGGAACACCTACGTGAGAATGCTATTCATTGACTACAGCTCAGCGTTCAACACCATAGTGCCCTCAAAGCGCATCACTAAGCTAAGGACCCTGGGACTAAACACCTCCCTCTGCAACTGGATCCTAGACTTCCTGATGGGCCGCCCCCAGGTGGTAAGGGTAGATAATAACACATCTGTCACGCTGATCCTCAACATGGGGGCCCTTCAGGGGTGCGTGCTCAGTCACCTCCTGTACTCTCTGTTCACCCATGACTGCATGGCCAAGCACGACTCCAACACCATCATTAAAGTTTGCCGACAACACAACAGTGGTAGGCCTGATCACCGACAACGATGAGACAGCCTATAGGGAGGAGGTCAGAGACTTGGCTGTGTGGTGCCAGGATTACAACCTCTCCCTCAACGTGATCAAGACAAAGTAGATGATCGTGGACTACAGGAAAAGGAGGACCGAGCACGCCCCCATTCTCATTGACGGGGCTGTAGTGGAGCAGGTTGAGAGCTTCAAGTTCCTTGGTGTCCACATCACCAACGAACTATCATGGTCCAAACACACCAAGACAGTCGTGAAGAGGGCACGACAAAGCCTATTCCACCTCAGGAGACTGAAAAGATTTGGCATGGGACCTCAGATCCTCAAAACGTTCTACAGCTGCATCATCGAGAGCATCCTGACTGGTTGCATCACTGCCTGGTATGGCAACTGTTCGGCCTCCGACCGCAAGGCACTACAGAGGGTAGTGCGTACGGCCCAGTACATCACTGGGGCCAAGCTTCCTGCCATCCAGGACCTCTATACCAGGCTGTGTCAGAGGAAGGCCCTAAAAATTGCCAAAGACTCCAGCCACCCTAGTCATAGACTGTTCTCTCTGCTACCGCACAGCAAGTGTTACCGGAGCGCCAAGTCTAGGTCCAAAATGCTTCTTAACAGCTTCTACCCCTAAGCCATAAGACTCCTGAACAGCTAGTGAAATGGCTACCGCCATTCCTTCCAGTTCTCTGCTGCCAATGACTGGAACGAACTGCAAAAATCTCTGAAGCTGGAGACTTATCTCCCTCACTAACATTAAGCGTCAGTTGTCAGAGCAGCTTACCGATCACTGCACCTGTACACAGCCATTCTGAAATTAGCCCACCCAACTACCTCATCCCCATATTGTTATTTATTTTGCTAATTTGCACCCCAGTATCTCTATTTGCACATCTATCATTCCAGTGTTAATACGAAATTGTAACTATTTTGCACTATGGCCTATTTATTGCCTTACCTCCATAACTTACTACATTCGCACACACTGTACCGTATATATATTTTCTGTTTGTATTTTTGACTTTATGTTTTGTTTACCCCATATGTAACTCTGTGTTGTTGTTTTTAATCGCACTGCTTTGCTTTATCTTGGCCAGATCGCAGTTGTAAATGAGAACATGTTCTCAACTGGCTTACCTGGTTAAATAAAGGTGAAATAAAAAATAAAAACAATAAAAAAAACAATTGCATTGACCCCCCCCAATCCCCTTTTTTTATGCTGCTGTTACTCTGTTTATTATCTATGCAGTCACTTTACCTCTACCTACATGTACATATTACCTCAATTACCTCGACTAACCTGTGCCCCCACACATTGACTTTGTACCGGTACCTCCTGTATATAGCCTCGTTACTGTTATTTTATTGTTGCTCTTTAATTATGTTATTGTTCTATTTTCTTATTTTCTCTATTTTTATTTTTTACTTCAGTTTATTTTAGTAAATACTTTAACACTTATTTTTCTTAATACTGCATTGTGGGTAAGTACGCATTTCACTGTAAGGTCTACACCTGTTGTATTCGGCGCATGTGACAAATAAAATTTGATTTGATTATGAACACCTTCCTAATATTGAGATGCACCCCCTTTGCCCTCAGAACAGCCTCAATTTGTTGGGGCATGGACTCTACAAGGTGTCGTAAGAGTTCCACAGGGATGTTGGCCCATATTGACTCCAATGCCTCCGACAGTTGTGTCAAGTTGGCTGGATGTCCTTTGGGTGATGGACCATTCTTGATACACACGGGAAACTGTTGAGCGTGAAAAACCCAGCAGTGTTGCAGTTCTTGACCCAAACCGGTGCGCCTGGCACCTACTACCATACCCGGTTCAAAGGCACTTCGATCTTGTCTTGCCATTCACCCTCTGAATGGCAGACATACACAATACATGTCTCAACTGTCTCAAGACTTAAAGATCCTTCTTTAACCTGTCTCCTCCCCTTCATATAAACTGATTGAAGTGGATTTAACAAGTGACCTCAATAAGAGATAATAACTTTCACCTGGATTCACCTGGTCAGTCTATATTACGTCAGGTGTTTTGTATACTCAGTGTATATACTCATTAAATGTTGTGAAACTGCCTTTACAGATTATAGTAATGTGAACTAAAACAGAGCAGTGTTTAGCTATCACTTACCTGCATACCTGCCTTTCTATTGAACAATTGACTATTTCCCAACAATGAAAAACAAGGATTCCTTGAAACAGATGACCAATACTCTGGTGCTGTTCACAGGAGACACTAGGACGTATAAACAGTGTTCCTCATTAATAGACCATTGTCACCCAAACGCACGTCTGAAAATGATTGATCACTCACAAGGACTGGAGCAGGAACATTGAAGGACGTCTTCTTTATCAGCCAGTCTTCATATAGCTGATGGATTGCCTCTAAATATTCCTTTAAAAAAAGAGAGAGAGATAGTAGGATGAGAGATTAGGGCAAGAGACGAGTCTTACAACTCCTCTGAAGTGAGACCAAGAACAGCATTGAGAGTTTCTGTCATTCTTCTACTCTCACCAAAGGAATGATCTTCTCCTCCTCCCTGCATCTCTCTCTCAGCCTCTCATGGCAGGTCTGTGGAGACGACTGGAGGTAAACTGAAACAGAGGAGGAACTAAGTGAACAAGGTTCTACCAAGGACCCAACATCATCAGAATAAAGTAGAAAGCCTGTGTTTCTGCACAGCTTACCGATAAGATCCACAGGAATGGCAATGTTCTGAGTGATCCACTCAAACCACTCACTAAGAACAGCAAAGTCCACCTCGGGCATCTTCCCACTGCAGAGAGCAAAATATTGTCAAGTACATAACATTAACTAGATTGGACACAAATGAAAAGCAGCTATAAAGTGGTGTGAAATATACCATGTGCATTACCTTCTGTAAAGATTTTCCACAAAGATGTACTTGGCACTGTAGATGGACCTTTCCATCATTCTCACTGGGGCTGACTGGAATCAACAAACACAAAACAGACCATGTTAATTATGCAATGTAAAATACAAGTCTTTGTACTTGGTGAAATAGAAATCTGTACTATTGATAGAACACATGCAACAGTAGTGAAACAGTAGGCTATCAGTGCAACCTGTTCTGTGCAATGTTTAAAGTACCTACTATTGTTGAGAGGTGTCGGTCCAGCATGGTTAGCTGAACATAGGTCTGTAGAGTGATGCCCCATCGAGTAGGGTCCTGGTACATCAAACCCTGCAGGATGGGAGGAGATCTAACATCCGCATACAATATGTCATTTATCAAAATGAACCATCTTCTTTATAATGATCACGTACCAGGGGGTTGTGCCCTCGAACATTCCTCCATTTGGAAACTGGCTCAGTCAGCACCTGAGAAATCAAAACTAAAATAGTGATTTCATTTTACACACACAAATACAAAATGTTGAACAAGCATGTTGCATGTTTTTTTTTTTACCTCTATGTTACTGGTTTTGCTGAAATACTCTAGGCATGTTGTCTTCCCACTAGCAATATTCCCCTCTATACAGATCTAAAGAAAAACAACAAGATACATGTGTTGACTTCTCCCTCAAGTATATAGGCAGCAAATGTCTTAGTATCAAATTCAAAGATTTTCAAGGATTTAAAATGACAGTGTATCAGTACATACCACTAACTTCTTCTCCTCCCCATTCCGCACCAGCTTTCCTTGGGAGGAGTAAGACAACATTGTGAGATAACCTGACTTCTTGGTTTCAGCTTCAGTCAGTAGCTATGGTAAAGCCAAACGGATAAGGATATTAATATAGGTGATGCAAGTAGAGGTGATAGCTTTCAGCCCTGGTTTGGTTAGAGCAAATTGATGAGCATGTAGCCTCAATGACAGTAGTGGTAGATAATAGCAGTGCTCATTGTGCTTTATTTGTTTGATGTGAATGTTCAAACATGCAAATTAGACATGCCCAATGCCTAATTTGCATTTTTTGACATTTGCATCAAATTTAAATTCTTTACAGCATTTATTGGTGGTAGCTTAAGTGACCACAGAATATAAGTGTATTGTTTCTAAACAACATTTTCTGTCACATTATATTGTAACTAGGCTATTCACGTTGTAACCCGTATGAGTAGGCCTATTTCAAAAATATATTCTGTTGTTCTGATGCAACATTGTAACTCACGTCATTTGTAACATGGCATTATAACATTAGTCTACAACGTGTTTCATTGTATCGCTCTGTATTGAAACAATGTTTCAGAACAGCGAATAAATAAACCTTGTGCACGGGAACCTACTTGAGACGTGCTGTGTATTGTTGCTATGGGCTCTCGTCTGGCAGAGCGCACCGCGCGTATCACCAAATATTTTGCAGCGAATAGCCACTAATCGCGCTGACGTGACAGCCGCGTGAGAAGATAGTCGTGTAGCAGATCTCCACAAATTGTTAATATAAAGCGAGTTAAAGGACATCTCGCATAATTATCTAAAACACACAGGGCTCGACTATCACGTGGCATTCCAGTTCCGTGTGTCAAATAACCTCTTCCTGGTTCATGATATGGAGATGTAGTTTTTTTCTATTGGTTGAAGTGCTTTATTTGTTCTGAGACCTGCATTCCCTCCACCAACCACCATCACCAGAGGGCAAAAAAAAGATAGAAACTGATCCTCGTTCAGTGAGGGACTCATGTATTGGTAAATAGTGCTACCGTTATAATTTATGACAGATTATCAGTACAGTAATGAAGAGGATCATTAAAATGCATAGGCCTTCCCACGGGGGGCCAGTATAAAAAAATATGTATTCACTAACTGTAAGTCGTTCTGGATAAGAGCGTCTGCTAAATGACTAAAATGTAAATGTAAAATGTCATAATGTTTTTACCTATATATGTCTGTAGGTCTATATGAGAAAGTCAATCAAATATTTTCTGATTGTAATATTCTATGCAGATTGATTGCATTTTCAGATCATGATTCATTTGTTTAGTGGCATGCAAGCAGCATGATAAGGCCTAGTGTGTTTAGCAGTGATGGGTGTAGAAACACTGCACACATTCTGAGCAACGTACTGTAATTTCCTGCAATTTAAGGAAATTGCTTGTTCAGGAAGCACAGACTCTGAGCTGGTTCTTTTGAAACTTAACAACATGACAGATGACTGTTCCAAAACAACCAGTAACATCCCTTCATTAACCATGGAGGTTGATACTGCTTTTCTCAGATCCTTGAGGGGTGTCCTTAAATTAGCAGAGATGGTGAGACATTTTTCATATGCATTTTTCATACTTTGATAAACCACTGGGTTTTGAAAAGACTTATCAGCACAGATAAAGCCATATATCGGGTGTAAACTTGATTTAAAAAAACAGCAAGAATGTATTGCACAGTATTATTACAGGATATTACAATTGCTTACTCTTATAGAGATTATATTGATTTACATTATTTCCTAAATATGTTGTCTATGAGAAAACAGAAGTAGAAGTGAATGTCAGAGCTCTAGTTCCTGTGAGCTGTACAAACGTTAAACCCATTAGTTGATGATGACGTTAAACAAGATACTGCATGCCCTCTAGTGGACATTAAATTCTAATCAATGAAAACTACCAGCATTGTCACAGTTTTTGGTGTGAAACAACCATTTCAATTTGTAGGATTAGACTATTCTTAAATATCTTTGAATGGAAACAATCAATTAGCATTTCCTATAATTTCCTAATTGACAATGCTCTCTGTTTCAGGGGACTATGTTTGTAGCATTTGTGTGTTTTGCTGTAGCATCCAGGCCCAAATACATTGCAGCTACATGCATGGAGTTTGTGATCACATTCTCCCTGCTTCTGCTGTACACGCTGAAGTTGAACAAGAAGCTGACTCTGTTCTTTTGGCCTCTCATTGTAAGGAACCTATTCAATTACAGTACATTGTTTACAGTAGGTATTTTACATTGATTAACTGCTGTGAAAATGTCAGGCAGTCAAGCTTTCTGAGTAACTTCCATTCTCTTTTCTTCTTCAGGATTTGTTCAACTCACTGTTTGCAGCAGTATTCATACTTATCCTGAGTTTGATAGCAGTGTCCACTTACACAGTGACAGGGACCCTGGGTGGAGGGGTGAGATAAAAACAAATGTATTCCTTGTTGACCTTCTAATTGGGGGCCTTATTGAACTGGGTTCCTGGGTGAAGCCTCCTCTTACACACCCTCCTGTCAATAATGAACTGCCAGAAGGCAGTACAATCCTTGTGAACATTTCCACTAACATTAATCTATACTGTAATCCCACATTTGGCCCCCAGTACAAGTAATTAATGAACTATTACAAACATGTCAGCTACAATTCTATCTTGTAGCCTATATCCAATATTTACACTAAGTCTTGTATTTTTTCCCTATCTAGATAGTGGGTTTCATAGCAACAGGCCTGTGGTGTGTGGATGGTTACATGCTTTTCAAGAGGGTCACATTCAATCAACCAAGAACAGCAGCAACTGGCACTGTGAAGTGAAGACACCACAATTGTCTTGTCCCATGCTCACTCTCTTATATGTGTAGGTTTAAAGGGTCAATCAGCGGTTGAAACAATAACTAAGCTTGGCCCTGGCCCGTTTTGGTAAAAAGCTGAAGGATATGGGGCTGGAGAAATGTAACCCCTCTCAAATTCATAGACAGAGCTGTGTATTCAAGGACTGACCATCAATAATATCAACATTATAGTTTAAACCATGTTTCGAGGCTATATAGTGTTTGTTTACGTTTAGTTTGTTTACAATTATTGGAGTAAAACAAGCCTATATCTTGGGTTCTGATGGGGTATGACAGTTGAACTACGCTCATGAGGCATTTATATATGGGTACATATATCATTAATTTCTAAGTCCAAAAATGGATGTATCAACTGCAGATTGCCCCTTTGTTTGTATAGCCTAATCAATGCAACAACACAATTATCATGTATAAAAAATAAATACACATTTGAAACCTGTGTCTGTATCATTTTTGAAACAATGTCAGTTTATATGTAGGCCTAGTGTATTTCTACTTTATTCTGAAGTAATGTTTCTATTGCATTTTGAGCTGTTTATGACGTTCCCATAAAGTTGGCCCATAGGCCTATTAAGTTAAAACATATTATTTATAAAACTCAAGGGATACATCACAACAATTTTAACAAATACATTACAGTATTTTAGTTTTGACGCATTTTAGCATGCACATAGCCCAGTCACCCAGCATACGGGTCTAACATCTCTAAAATGCAGATGTTGCGCCTTTGTGAACTACGTTTTCGCACTGTCATTATTTCCGTTTCCACTTCAAGAAGCAACACACTTTTTCAGGGCTTTGCATTTTCCACTCTCTCAACTCTTCCAGCCCGCTGGATCTGTAACCATTACTGAAGTCAAACTTTATCTTTGCAATGGGGGACATCGAAGCTCCCGATACGACTGGACCGCGCCAAAGTGTCCTTCAAACTATTCTCCCAATCGCAAAATAATTCGCATCTTCACGGAAAGGACAACTTCTTATTGCAGAAGTGGTAACGTAGCATTTCAAATAATATATTAGTGTCATTATTTCCATTGTGTCGTCCGAATACTTTTCTTTAACGCTGCCAAGACAAGCAGATGCGTAGAAGTTTAGTTGGCGGGGGCGGGGTGCACTCGATTTAATGGTTTTGTGCTATTCAGTGTTAGGATTGATTTATGCTATTGCATACCAACTCTTCAAGCAGCTGTTTAGGTAAACTATATGGAAAACACAACGATTGAATTCTGCTCATTTCTATTGAGGTCAATGTGTCCATCACACGGTTCTCATTTAGGCAAGGGAGCATTTTGTTTTCGTCAATAGCGCTAAAAATGGATTTATTAATTAGACTTAGCCACATCTTTTTAACTTTGGAAGAACGTTTTAAGTTTACGACAGACTACCTTTTAATTCAAGTGAGAACTTTGATTTATACCAGTTAGACGAAATACATAATACATATGGATAATTTTGGAGACATAGCCTGTAAACTATCATTTATATTCATGTAGCCTAGTGTAGGCTAATTGATGTTTACACAAGCAAGCAATAGACCTTACATACAACTGTAATGTATTCTATATTTCATGTGGTCAGTCTTCTGTCGCACTTCTGCTCTGTATTACTGTAATACTGGATATCTACTGATAGGTTTTGACATGATGTGCAGTAGCCTATTGTAGGGACACGTTTGCACATGCAATTAAACCAAAATGGTCATGGTACATACAAAATACATGGTACACACAAAATACATTTAAAAGAGAGTTTGCTAAAATTACAAATGGTTGCAAATAAAGTAACTGCATGAATTCTTCAATGATTATTGATTATTTCAAACCTCAGATATCAGGAGTGTGTCTGCTTAGACATCTTTCCTGTAAAAGGGGTGATCACAAAGGATTTGAACTGATTGAACACAAATATGTTATTATCATGGACCCTCCTATGTCTGTCATGTGAGATTCAGTTCCTGGACATGCTGCATAAAACAATTATCAACCCTCTCAGTCTCTACTTAACTGACACTGCTGGAGGGCATGTAGCCCAAAAGCTATACTGTAGAGAATAGAGGACTTTATTAGAGGGCTCTGGCTGACTGGCCCTATAAGGTAAAGGTATCAGTCTCCAAGAACAATGCAGCCTCTTTACACCCACTTAGAATATGATCCTCTCCCCTGTTTGTTCTAGAAACCACATGGGTGCTACTATGACTTTAACCATTGGAAAATAATGGAAAAACTCACAATAAAATATGAAATATGGTGGTTTTAGTAGTGGCTCAAGACAGCTGGAAAACATATGCATATAGTTTTTTCTGATCGTAATAGCTGGAATGACAATAATGCTGCTTAAGTCATTTAATTTGTCGCTCGTAGCATCCAATTTACAAGAAATGTGTTGTGCCAGAATTCTCAGAAGAAAGTATTAGATTCCAAGATTCCTAGTGAATTTACCTTGTTGCTTTACTATCCAAGGACATATTTGGTAAGAACTGTTCCTGCTATGCAGAAACATAGCAGTGGGTTTCTGAGATGAGAAACCTTAGCCATGTCAAGGTCAGACAAAATGTCTGATAAGCAGAATCACAGTTCTGCTGTGCATTATGAAGATATTCAACGTTATTCGATGATGAAACACATTCTAAGTGTTAGATAGATGAACAGTTTGCTCTTCTCAGGGTTGTATCTATGAAAGCAGCAGTAGCAGTCTGTGTTGCATTTGGGGGAGTTCCCACCCCGAGGCGAGCCTTGTCTGTGGTTTTGAAGACACAGTGTAACAAAGACAAGATGGCTCTCTGTGTAGGATAACAGTGCCTGGGCTTGTCTTGTCCAATGATGTTGGCCGGGGGAACTCAGGACAAGGGGATGTAGGAAAACAAACACAGAAATGCTTTACAAAGAAAACTGCATGCTGATATTAAAGACTTGTGCATGTCTTTGAAATCACAAAGACAGTTGCGTCTTTTAGGATGTGTGCTCAACCAGACAAACATGTTTCATGATTAGCTAAAGTGAACAATTACATTAACACGTGTATAAACAAGCAAAAACTTTTGAATTCACGTACAGTATAGGCTTATAGCGTGTCTGTATAGACCTGTGTATATTATTTGTCATTCAACAGCTGCATCTCCTTACAGCTTGAGACAGGAAATGTAATAGCTTAGGGGCACTGCAACATTTCTTGAAAGGGAGATTTTGGACCAAAATAACTTTAGTAAGCCGTTACTGCATTCTATTGGTCACTTTCTCCATCTCTCCCTTCCTCTGTCTTCTCCGCTAGGCTCTGTCCCTCATCGCGTTCATCTGTTTTGTGGCGTCCACGGCAGCAGCCTTTGTTACAGCACCCCTCATTGAGTTCCTGGCTGCCCTCTTCCTCCTATTTGCCTATTCCACCAAATTCAATGAGCGATTTAAGGGATTCCACTTCCCCCTCATGGTGAGTATACTGGTCAGGTGCCACAAAGAGGGACCTCGGAAAACTACAATTGGCTCAGAACAGGGCTGCACGGCTGGCCCTTAAATGTACACGGAGAGCTAACGTGAATAATATGCATGTCAAACTCTCCTGGCTCAAAGTGGAGGAGAGATTGACTTCATCACTGCTTGTTTTTGTAAGAAGTGTTGACATGCTGAATGTACCGAGCTGTCTGTTTAAACTACTAGCACACAGCTTGGACACCCATGCATACCCCACAAGACATGCCACCAAAGGTCTCTTCACAATCCCCAAGTCAAGAACAGACTATGGGAGGCGCACAGTACTACATGGAGCCATGACTACATGGAACTCTATTCCACATCAGGTAACTGATGCAAGCAGTAGAATCAGATTTAAAAAAAAACAGATAAAAATACACTTTATGGAACAGCGGGGACAGTGAAGAGACACACACAGGCACAGACGCACATACACATAAGACACACACTCTACACACACGTACACATGGATTTTGTACTGTTGATATGTGATAGTAGAATTGTGGCCTGAGGGAACACAATGTGTTGTGAAAAGTGTTATGAAATGTAATGTCATATAATATTTTAACTGCCTTAATGTTGCTGTACCCCAGGAAGAGTAGCTGCTGCCTTGGCAGGAACTAATGGGGATCCATAATAAATTCAAATACACTGAGTGTACAAAACATTAAGAACACCTTCTTAATATTGAGTTGCCCCCACACAACAGCCTCAATTCGTCGCGGCATGGCCCATGTTGACTCTGATGCTTCCCACAGTTGTGTCAAGTTGGCTGGATGTCCTTTGGATGGTGGACCATTCTTGATACACACGGGAAACTGTTGAGCGTGAAAACCCACTACTACCACCTACTACCATACCCTGTTCAAAGGCACTTCAATCTTTTGTCTCACCCATTCACCCTCTGAATGGCACACATACACAATCCATGTCTCAAGGCTTAGAAACCCTTCTTTAACCTGTCTCCTCCCCTTCATCTACACTGATTGAAGTGGATTTAACAAGTGACCTCAATAAGGGATCATAGCTTTCACCTGGTCTAAGTCTAAGTCAGGTGTTCATAATGTTTTGTCCACTCAGTATATTTATAGTAGAGATGGTAGCCACTGCTGACAACTGTAAAACAAATGTGAAAAGTACTTTTTCATTGTCATTATTTATCTGTTAGGATTTTCTGCGCTGTGTCAGTGCGTCCATCATCTTTTTCATCATCTCCATAATATCAGTTTCCAAGTTCACAGACGGGGCCTCTAAAGCAGCAGGGGTAAGAAATGCTCTTTAACACTATCCACACATCTCTCATCTAACCTATGCCATGATCAGAGTTGTGTCTCCTCACCATTTACAGGACAGGTGTCAAACTCATTCCAGGGCCGAGTGTCTGCGGGTTTTCCCTCCTCCCTTGTACTTGATTGATGAATTAAGGTCACTAATTAGTAAGGAACACCCCACACCTGGTTGTCTCTGGCTTAATTGAAAGGAAAAAACAAAAACCTGCAGACACTAGGCTCCCCATGGAATGACTTTGACACCCCTGATGTACGGTATACACATTGAACTCAGAAGTTGTGTCTGGTTACTCCACTGCATTACTTAATCGTGTCTGGATATCATATTACAGCTAACTTCTGTCAGACACTTCACCCCCTTCTGGATTTACTAGCTGTTTCACTTTGATATCAAAGGTTTTCTTTCCCTCCACCCCCTCCAGGTGTTCGGGTTCATTGCCACCATTGTTTTTGCGCTAGATTTCTACTTCATCTTTAATGACCTGGCTAATTTCCTCAAAAAAGGTGGGGACTCGGGTGACGAGCCACCAAGAACCTCAGGTAACACATTCTTTCAAATAATGTCTAGTATATAGTATGATCTAATTAACGTAAATCTACATTTTGTCCCCAGTGCTACACACTTTAGCTGCTACAGTACCCCTCAGAAACATTCAGTCCTTTCCTGTTCTTCCCACAAAATGGCTACAGGAAATATAGAAATGAAAACTTAGTGCTGACCCTCCATTCAGGGTTTTTGTTTCTGTCAGTTCTAATGAAATGTGTTTGGATAGTTTAGGAAAACTAATAGACTTGCAGTTTGCTGATAGCGCATAGTAGAAATCATAAGCCACATTGTGGACCACATGGCTCGAGTTCACTCAGCCAAGGGTCACAGGTCAATGGGGAGCTAATACTCATGGAGTGTGTTTGTGGAGTCAGCACATCATCTGGGAAAATCAGTGGAGATTGTTGTCTTTGTTCTGACCGTATGCTGAGTAGCTAATCTATTCAATAAACAAAACATGGTAACATTTGAATTCTGATCTCATTTGCCTTGAAACTGTATCTCAGCACAACCTAGTTGTTACTATATTAACATTTATATTAGCTCTTTAATCATCGATGTTGACCACAAATGTGTTTTTACCTATCATGATTACTTTCTAGGATTATATAGCCTTTATATTCATTTCTAACTTCAATTCCTGATCATTGCATTAGGTCAGAGACCACAGGACTCAGCAAGACAAGGCATTCACTTCCCTCTTTGGAAGGGACAGGCAGAGGGGATGTGTCATACACAGACAGGCACAGGCATTGCTCATACCCTCACTGTAAAAGTGTTTTTCCTGTTTTTGTGTTATAGAGTACAACGACTCAGACTCTGACTCAGACTGAAGAGGTTCTACCCCAGGGACCGTGTGTGTGTGTGTCCAGTCCACCATGCCGGACAGGAAGACAGCCATACTGCAGACGTCAACGGCATCCTGAAGGATTCACATTTCATTTTAAACTGACGTGAAAACAGGTTTCCAATCTCAGTCTTTAGGGCATTGGAATGTTGGCACGTACAATGATCAATTACGGTTACAGTATTTTCCAAATGCTCTAAAATTGCCCAAACTCTGAAATACATTTCTGAAGCTGTGAATGAACTGTGGTATTTATAGTGATGGCTATTGGTTTACAGTTGCTCGGCCTCCATAATACCAAGCAGAGCATGGGGAACAAAGGCACATTACACTAAATTTAAATGGAAGAAATTCCCTATGTGTTTTTATGAGGTTTACATCATTGAAAAGATTGGCAGCTGGTTGGCTGGTTACACCATCTGTCCAATCATCATACTTGCTTTGCTTGAT
The DNA here is from genome assembly GCF_964263955.1 of Coregonus lavaretus. Classification (NCBI taxonomy): domain Eukaryota; kingdom Metazoa; phylum Chordata; class Actinopteri; order Salmoniformes; family Salmonidae; genus Coregonus; species Coregonus lavaretus. Next base: position 13,428,841 of record NC_139991.1, on the reverse strand, counting down.
TTTTCATTTTCTGGTGACCTTTATTGAAAATGTTCCTGTATCTGATGTGATATCCTAGCATTAAAATCATTTTATGACAGATCCATGTTCACCGAGCTGAGAAGACTGACTGTGCATGGCACTTAGCGACTCTTACCGACTGCCTAAATGGCCACTTCCTGTTTGAATTTGATTTGTCAGCGGAATGTTTTCTTCTTTCTTCCAATTCAAAAAACTTTTGATCATGGAAAAGCACTAGGAGACATTTGTTATTGTGTTTGAAAAGTAAACTGCAAATGTGGTAGGACTGCATTCATTGATTGAAAATGTTACACCAAAATGTTTTCCTATTTAGGTTTTCTTACCAGGTTTGTACATGAAACATTTGTCAATTTGCAGGTAATGTAAAGAAAATAAGAAAGACATCAGTTGATTTTCAGGCATTTGTAAGCTTTACTTTGTTTAATAAAAAATTAAGACATGTTCAACAGCATTTCCAAATCCATTTATTTTGAGACAAGGTTGTCACCATAAACTATAGTTTTGTTAAATCTACAGAAAATTATTTAAATACAATACAGATTTTAATACTGCCTCCTAGAGTCCAATAAATACCTGTATCAGTTACAGAACATTTAAGAAAATCAAGGTTAAACTTTAAGAGCGGTAAGTCTTCACTTTAAGATTAGCCATTTCAGATGTTGAGTGGTTCAAAACCTTGATACAAGCTATAACCTCTGCATGAAGCACTGTTGTTAAAGTTGTTTTAAGCATGTTACAAGATATTGTAATGTAAATACACCTAGTTCAAAATATTAGGTTATATTTACAGAGTGCTCTAGATTGTTAAAGCCTTCATGAAGCATTAACTTGTATTGTTCCACTATAGTCACATAATTTCACTACTAGTTAAAGCAAGGATTACATATGCACTCACATGGTCTATTACTGTATGTTATAGCATACTGTATTACTAGATAAAGGAGATGGATCCACTCCTGTGAAGTCAAGGCATAATATACCACTTAAAACAATCAACCCAGTCCATCATTGAATAGAGAGACATAAATAGAAACATTTGATTGTCTATTCTTCACACAAAACCACCCACTCACACGTTTCAATCATAATCAACAGTTATTACGGTAAATTCCTTCAAATTAAATCTGCAATTTGAGATTTGCAATGTTCCCGCCCTCACCTACAAAGTCATTAATTTAGTTAGGCCTTAAGATTGTTCTCACAAAGAATATTGGTTCATCAACTCTTAAAAATACAAAATATGATCATTCTTACAAATTTTTAAAACATTTGTAAGATGTCCCACAACCAGGAGTGGGTGCACTTCAGTACATATAAAGCATCCACTGTGAGCAGTTCCTCTGAGGGTATCTTTACCATAATCCACATATACATAAACGTTTTACCAGCAGGGTCAGTGGAATACAGAACACCCGGAATAACAATGTTGTGTAGATGTAAACACACAATACTATTTAGAACAAAAAATACAAAGGCCAAAACACAAGTCAACAGTTCTAAAAGTCCTTCATCCTAGACACATTCAGTACAAACTTGCACATATGAACAGACATAGGCTACATATCCATACATGTGATCTCAATGTCCCTTGCTCTGTTTGTCTGTACCAAAACAAAAAAATACAGGAAGTTAAATTGTCTGCGAGGGTGTTTTATGAAATAACATATGGGATAATGTATGCTGTATAAGATGAATAAGATCACACATTCAACTGAAATACATTCAGGGCAAAAAGTAAAACCCCATTGGTGTGCCAATGACTATGCTGTGAATGACTATGCCATGGACCCAATTATTAAGAAGGCAGCATCTTTTGACAAATGTATGTGTTGCCACATTTAAGTTTCAAACAGAAAATAAAACAGAAATGATGAGTCAGCCAATACCTGAGATGTGCCATGGACACTGACCTCGACCAGCACCTGTTTATCAGTATTTCGTTCAATTACCAAACGTACCACCATGTTAGTAACGTATCGCTGTGCAATTTGTCTGTCACTCACTAGGCCAGATATACTATAGGTACAACACCTATAAACGTCACATGTATACTCTTTAACCATTTACAAATAGCACCCATACCAACTACATTGCCTTCAGAAAGTATTCACACCCCTTTACTTTTTCCACATTTTGTTGTGTTCCAGCCTTAATTTCAATAAAGTTGCTAAAATGTATAAAAACATGTGTAGATGGGTGAGAAAAAAAACATATTTAATACATGTTTTATTCAGGCTGTAACACAACACAATTTGGAATAAGTCAAGGGGTATGAATAGTTTCTGAAGAAACTGTAAATCAAAAGTCCTTCAATAAAAATTAGTAAAAAACAAATACCTTCAATCTTCCTTCAAAAGTCCATGTGGTTCGGTGTTGTGTATTAGTGAGATACACTGCGGATGGTTACTTTACATCTACAGAGAGAGAGACAACTGACATGTAATGAAATTGTGGAACTGAACTGTGTTGGGAATGTGTTTCAGGAGTATCGGAGTTCATAAACGTAATAACTGATCGACCTGCCGTAACAAATAGGCCTAAGCTTTTGGTCCTTTTTTTTTCAAGTTCATGTTCAAAAAAATATAAATCAATTTATTAAATTGTTGTTCTCATTGTGTGTCAGATCTGTAGTGTTAAAAAAATCATTCCATTTCTAAAACAGACAGTGCTACCTGTACGTATTGCAAATAACACAACCACCAAACCCTGTACAGTATGTGCTGGTGGCCATAGATACCAGTGGCTAAGTCACACAGTCAAGAGCATTTACAAAACACTGGAGCAAGATTTCAAACCACGCTGAATTCAAAACCAGAAAAACACTTAATTTATATCAAGTCAATGTTCTTGATGACCGTCGACAGAGGCAGATCTCTGAGCCAGTCTGTGTGTTGGTACTCTCAGGTGGCTAGGGCTCTGAGTCCAGGCCTTGAGGGTCTCTCGCCAAAGGAGACCCCCAAGTAAAGAGGCTGCAGTGCTCATCCATGGAGTGGGTACAGTGATTGGTTATGTCACTAGGGGGTAGTGGGAGAGAGGGTATGGTAGGATAGAAGCCCTAAATGTCAGTCTTGGTCTCAGAATGTCACCTCCTTCAGGCCAGGTCAGGCCGTGCCTCCATCTCTCCCCGGGAGGCAGTGCGGGCTCGCATGTACTCACTGGTCTGGACCGCCACTGAGCGCCCGTCACCTATACGCCACCTTTTCACCGCCAGGAAGGTGTTCACAGCGTATACACACGTCACCAGGAAGCCAAATATCTGCACAGGAAGTTACAGGAATATGATTCAAAACAACAGAATTTCTGTTACTATGAACTTAAAATAAATGTAGATTTCCAAGTAGTACAGGAGGAAATGACACCTCCCTCCAGTCCTTCCTAATATTCCCAGCAGTAAATACATTTCAAATAGGGACTACTGTATAATAACAGCAAGACATTTAGCTGATTAAACAGTAACACAAAGTGTCTAATCTCTCTCCAAATCGCAGCCCTTTATGTAGTATACACCCCTAAAGAAATAGACAGAGTGGAATTCAACAAATACACCCCTCCCACAACTCCCTCCATCTCTCCCCAGGAGGAGAGCCCAGGGATTTAACTGGCCCCCTCCAGGCCTGAAAAAGCCCAGGATGTTTAATAGAAACTTCCTGCTGAGAACATCTGTACCATAAACGACTCAGCGCAAATCCCCAGGCCACCGGCCGGGCGCCCGTAGTACACAGTTCTGCTGATCCAGCCTCATGCACAACCACAGGAATCAAAGGACCAGCAGTGTGTGTGAGGACGTGTATGCTTTCTTATGTGTAAGGAAACATGCAAGCTTTGCCAGACAATGCAATGAGCGGTACAGAGAATGAGGGGGAGAGACCTCAAAATGAGGTTGAGGGTTACAAAGAGGGTTAATAGTCAAAGAGAAAGAGACTGAGAAAGAGAAAGCGAAAGAAAGAGCGAAAGAGAGAGTGAAACAGAGAGAGAGAGCGAGAGAAACCAATGAGTTGTGATCTCTCTCTCTCCAACGAGGAGATTAGGGCTGAACTCCAGAGTAAACGTCCATGTCACGGCTCAGAGCTGACATGACAGGAATCAGAAATCAGCTCATAACCTCCAGGGAGGGACTGAGTCAGTAAATAGTGTGGATGTGGCAGCAGCAGGGTGGCCAATGGAGCCATGAGCATTCACTGTGGCTCTGCTCACACATCATCAAGCTCTCAGCACTCCCCTGAACAGCAACACTTTACCCCTGGTCTGGCCAATTACAGCCTGGCCAACTGATCCTCAAATCTCTCAGACTGTCAGGCAGATTGATGTGGCAGCAATTCTATTTTGGCTTTATTATACTGTGTAGGTGGGGAGGAAATTCCATATTGACTTGGCGAAATGCAGTTCAGGCTACCTTCCACAGGGAGGCAGCAGTTAACAGGAAATGCAGTATAATGTGACAAGACAAAGAATCTGATAAACAGAAAATCAACAGAAGAACTTCAAGGAGGCTAATAGCTAAATGTCTCGCATTCGATTTGATTATTGAACATATCTCTGAACATTACATTTTGTAGTAAAGGTCTTTGATGTATATTTTAGATGCATATAGGCTACTCTTCAAACAACAGAAATCCAGTGGGTCATGTAACACCAGCCATTGTTCTTAGCGTAGCACAATAATGGATCAAATAACCCTTTCACAGAGAGAGGGGAGTAGGGAAAGGAGGATGAGGGGGAGAGAGGAGAAAGTCCAGACCTCAGCCCATGTTTCAGTGGTGTACATCTGAGACAGACTAATAAACAGGGTGGTCACTCTGAGAAGGCCCAGGTCAGGGGTCACAGGGAGTGACCAGGATGAGGATGCAGTGGGGCGGGACGGGGAACTCACCACTGCTGCGATCTCGGCTCCAGACTTGTGGTTGAGAGCAGCCAGGACCACAGAAGCCAGGAAGAAGAAGAAGGTGCTGGCTGCAGTGTTGACCAGGTCCTGTAGGGACAGACAGACAGACCATGCATATTAATTAACAGGTAATGTTTAGACTGATAGTTACTGTACATATTGTAAGTAGCAAGGAGTTAGTAATAGCTTTTCTCACCATGTTGTGCAGAGACAATGTTGAGTAATGTTTTAGGGTCATATGTTAAAACATCTTTAAAAACCATCCCCACCCAAAAAGAAAACAGCAGTGTTTCTCAAAGGTACTTCAGATCACTCATCAAGCAATTATTTATAAGAAATGTCAATGTTTCCCCCAACAACAACAAACAAACAGATAACAAGAATAGCTACCCATCTAGTGGTCTGAAAACAATTTTTTTCCCACCATGTTTTTGATCCAATAGAAAGCGGTAACTCTGTGGTGTCCAGCACTAAAGGGAGAGAGTGACAGACGGGTGGATAGATGGATGGAGAGAGATGAGAGAAGGGTGGCCTGAGGCTGGGGTCTTTTATAGGACAGGATGCAGTTCTTATGAACAGCAGACAGGGAGCGTAAAATGGCGATAGCACAATCACTCTGACGCCTCCGTGTTCTAAAGTTCATGTAAAATATCATGGAGCCGGAGGATACCTTAAGCATTGACAACGTTCTCCTCCTGAACACTGCCCATAGGCTACAGCGAGAGACCCAGATATTTCATTATGTCTGGTTTTAAATCTGCAGGGGGTAACATGTAACTGAACCTTCAAAGAAGCACGCCTTACCACTGACTGGCACCTCACGTTTCACATTACTGAGCCAACACAAGGCAGAAACCTACCTTTGATCTAACACTGGGAATACAGTATCATCTGCTGTTCTTTCACTGTGCGTTTGAAAAGAAAAGGAATCCCATTAGGGGAGACTAGTGTATCTATATAGAGTATAGCCTCTATGGTACACCAGTAAAGAAACTTTATAATTTCACTCAAATCCATCATTCCCATACTAATGTAGACACACATGCTCATGTTGTATTTCAGAATTGTAATATTTAAGTAACATATTTAGAGTTTCAGTCATATTAAAGTAGCATATTTAGAGTCTCTGTAACCCACATCATTGTCATACTTGTCAATCCATCAGCTATCTGAATGTTTGGAATTGTTTGTGTTGCTCTCTTGTTGTCTGTTGATAGTAATTGGCGCTGAAGCCAATCACTGAAGGTCCTAGTACAAGGACCTGATTATTCACATGAACATAGGACACTGTCACAGTGAGCTTTCAGGATGTGCTGTTCTGGCTGGCTGACCAGTCATTCAGTGTATGGTTAATAAATGTTTCAGCATGACTAGGGCAAGGCCCCCCATGTGAATTCTTGAATGATGGGAGTCATAACCCACATCGTCTCACATGACACCAACTCTCCCCCACAGACTGACTGGCCAAACCAGACTCAAGACTTAGCACTAGCCAAGTGAGACCCTCAAAACTGGAAAACTGGCCAAACCAGACTCAAGTCTCCCTTTTTTGCACCAACACACATGCTCAGACCACCAAACCACACATATGCTGGAATCAATCAGAGACAAATCAAGCCTGAGTCTTACACTTGGCTTCAGATGTAGTGCAAATCAACTCTAGTGCCTCACTCCCTGTCTGTATGTGTGGCAGGTATACAGAGTGTGTCTCTGTGTGATCTGTTTGGCAAGATGTGTGAAGAGAAAGCGAACAGTGCTCAGTGGGGTGTAAAACTGTGAAAAGTGCTGTTTATCCTGGGGTTTAATCTGTCTGATGTGTTTAATGGAAGCCTAGCGCTGCAGTAGGAACGCTATCTTGTAGAGCTGGATCTCCCACTGGACACACCACCAACATCATAGTAACAGCACAGCATACACTGGTCCAACTGGTGTTACAGGACTGATTTCTCAGCGTCAATACTGCCACGCTCCCTCTACCACACATCCCAGATCCAGCTCACCCCAGCACAATAGTCTCTGGGAGAAAACATTTCCACATGCACAGCAACGGTTTGTAAAGCAGCAGCAAAAGATGGAGCGCCTGCCTTTAAATACCCCAGTCAAACCGCTGCCTCTCGCTTTCTCTCTCTCTCTCTGCAGAGCGACACACTTCTCCAACCCCTCCTCCACCCTGAGCCCCGAGGCTGAGAGGCAGGCAGGCCGCTTAGACTTACTGGCTTCTCTGGGAGAGGGGGAGATGTCAGCATGCTCAGCATTTGGCAGAGCAGTCAGGGACTCACTCTTTGGAAGCAAGAAAGTGTGTGTGTGCTAGGAGTGGTCTTTCACCGAGGAGGGCTGTCGAAGCTCCAGTAGCATCCCCTTCAAAATGGCTCTACCAAACGTTTTCAGCTGCGTGTTTATGCTGATTTAGACAAGGATCAAGGCAACAGGAAGCACGCATATCCAGACAAACTCTCTGAAGTGCGAGTAGACTTCATGGAAGAAGAGTTACCAAAAACACATTGCAGAATACAGTCAGTTCAATAGTCTTTTTAGGGGGTATAAAATCAATAAAAAGATAAACATAATTATTGCATGTCTTCTGCTTGGGTGGCAAAATACAGGGCTAAAAGAACTGCAGTAAAAAACTTTTCCTGGACCCCCCTCTGAGATGATTTTGAAGCGAAAATAAATAGAACGTAAGAGAGGAAGGCTCTGCGAGCACAACCGATTAATCACAATAGCAAACCCGGATTGGCAGTTGGATTAAACGTGTAGGGGGAGGGATGGACCCTGCTAGGTAAAACAGTGTGGAGTCTGACAGAGACGTGCTTTGGAACAAACAGCGGAAACTACTAATGCACACACAAACAGGATGGCATTGCACACTATTTCAACAGATGCCAAGATTCAAGGAAAATAAACCATGCAGCTACATCTGCAAGAGGAATGCACTGTATATCGTGTTTAATCATTAGTCAGCAAAGTAAATAAATAACATGTTGCTTGTGATTTGCCACAGGGTCATCTATCAAAACAGAAACAGTCGCTCCACTCAAGCCAATACACTGCCTGGTTTCCATAAGGAGCTGGCATAGCAGGATCTGCAGTAAAGTGAGAGGGGATAACCTGCAAACCAGGTCAGCATATGTTCTCACACTCAGAGGGGAGACTCTACTTGGCACATTTTCAAAGATCCAGTCAAGAGGCCACTTCAGGTTCTCCCATAGGCTGCCATTCCACTCATGCATGTACTGAGATTTCTGTTCCCAGCCTCCTCATTTCTGAGCAAAACATTTTCCCAGCATTCCTTGGGCCAGCACTCGCCCACATTGAAAACTGGCAGTGCCTGTGTGTGTGGTCACTCTTCTCTGTGCCGGCACTCCCTGGCATGGCAGTTGGTAATTTGAAAGCCTTTGTGTGGAGAGACAACAGAGCCAGCCAGCTTTGAGACAATGTATGGCCGTTGTGGCAACACCACAAAAAGAGAGCCAGTCTCTGGCAGCACAAGACAGATCAACACCACCCAAACCCAGAGACACAGCATCACACAGATCGCTGGGGGCAGGGAGAGAAAAATAACACTCATAATACTGAACTCACTCCCCTTAGCTAGCGCCAACAATGTATCTGAATAACCAAATTGACCTCTAACCAAATGTGACATCCAGGAGCCTTCACTCACCAACTTTATGTAAAGGTTACCTCAGAGAGCTTTATGATAAAGCCCAAGGCTGTGCTCATTTTTTTAGGTGAGGAAATAGCTCCCCTATATTCCCAAGACAGCAATAGAGCTTTACCAAACATATCATCGAGCACAGGTTTGAGATGACAGGATCAAATAGCACATAATTAGAAGAACAGACCTTCCTCTGAGACGTTTTCCACATTTATAAGTCAGCTCCACAAAGGGGTAATTTCAATGTCACTGGTGTGTTCGGAGAATGACTTTCTCGGTTTACACTCAGTCAAAACTGCTGTGTCATGTAAAAATTCCTGGGGCCAACTCACCTTGAATGTCACAGATATAAATACAATGAAGGGAAAACGGGCCACTATGCTGAGGATAAGTCCGCTACTCCACTCTAGAGCCAATACGAGCCCTGGAGACGGCAACAGCTCCCTTTAAGCCACAACCAAACACACATATGCACACAAAGCAACAGCCTCTGACAAAAAAATACACATAACAGACATTTCAACCACCCACCCCCAAAGGCACACTGGCATAAACACACCAAATGACTTTTGTTTCCTCACACAAACGATGTGCATAAACTAAAAATAAAGAAGTTATGACATCACATTCACAGACATTTATATATTTCAGTGAGATATGGACATATGGAAGTACCGAATTATAGAGATACAAAGATAGCCATATGTTGTGTTGACATGGTGCAGTGTTTCCATCTCTTTGAAGGGTCCTGCATAGCCCAAAACCATTGGGCCTAAGGAGAAAAACACATAAGGCCTATTTAAAACAATATATAAAAACCCTGCTTCATTTTGCTTCACTTGGCCAACAGTAAAAGCCAAAGGCACACCCCTGTATGCCTGTTTGAGGTAAAACACATAGTACTAAGTATACCATGCAATACGATAGTTATAGTTGGATTTAAACCACTTTAACTCACCATCTATTACTCTTTCTGGTATGCAGTGTGCTCTGGAAATAAAGCAAAGAGCAGCGTTTCCATTTCCGTCTGTAACACATACTGTACCGGACCCAACGCTCTAACGATGTGTGTTTGTAGGCAAATAGTCAAAGGGGCCATGTTGGATTGGAGAATACCCACTACTAACATTTTCTATGACTGCATTTTTAAAACTTATTCTCACCCACATTTTATAGGCAAGTGCACTTTCAGCAAATTCAGTTTACCCTCAGTTCAACTTTTATTTTATCAAATGTGTTAATACTTTGTGAAGTTGCTCTTATACCTATGTAATAACACTATTTAAACTAGTCACAACTTTAGTCTCAAAACAAAGAGACCAACCCTTTAAGTCCTCCAGAAGACCCGCCTATTGGCTTATTGACATCTGAACCAGACTCTTTAAAGGGCCAGTAAGATGATGTGATTGGTCAGTGTGTGTTGGTGGTATACACACCGTCAGGCTCCAGTTGACTTGGGGCACTTTGGTGTGCAGACTGAGGCTGAAGATGAGGAGGAGGACGCCGGTGACTACAAAGGCACTGCAGCTGACAAACTCAAAGACGTAGACCCCTCCACAGGGTAGGCACAGCATGATGGTCTCTATGCAGATGAAGGCTATGAGGGCCAGGCCCTGCAGAGAGGGAGGAGGAAGAGGGACAGGTCAAGGACAGCCTTCAAATAAATGATAAACAAACAGTCCTACAGTAGAGTGAATAATGTGGAAATTGAGCAAGTTGAGGAGACTAAACTGCTTGGAGTAACCCTGGATTGTAGACTGTCATGGTCAAAGCATATTGATACAACAGTAGCTAAGATGGGGAGAAGTATGTCCATAATTAATTACAGGCCCTAGTTTTGTCACACCTAGACTACTGTTCAGTAGTGTGGTCAGGTGCCACAAAGAGGGACTTGGGCAGCAAGTGAAGCTCAGAACAGGGCAGCACGACTGGCCCTTTAAAGTACACGGAGAGCTAACATTAATGACATGCATGTCAGTTTCTCCTGGTTCAGAGTGGAAGAGAGATTGACTTCATCACTGCTTGTTTTTGTAAGAGGTGTTGACAAGCTGAATGTACCGAGCCGTCTGTTTAAACTACTATCACAGCTCGGAAACCCATGCATACCCCACAAGACATGCCACCAGAGGTCTCTTCACAGTCCCCATGTCCAGAACAGACTATGGGAGGCGCACAGTACTACATAGAGCCATGGAACTCTATTCCACATCAGGTAACTGATGCAAGCAGTAGAATCAGATATTAAAAACAGGTAAAAATACACCTTATGGAACAACTGGGACTGTGAAGAGACACACACAAGGGTATAGACACATGCATACGCACACATTGTGATATTGTTGTATGGTGGTATTAAACATTTTGTATTGTAGGGCTTTGTCCCATCTGGGCCGGCTCAGACCGGATCTAGTTGCCTGACAGATCTAAATAAAGAATCTGTTCCATCGGCATAATGGGCCCAGTCCAGCTTTTATCATCAAAAATGTATGAGCTCTGTGATAGGGAGTCTGAGAATTACAAACATGCTAATGCACAGACTTAGCACCCTTGCCATGTATACATTCACACCACCTTGAGAAAGCTAAAAGGTGGCTAATGGAACATTCCCTAGTCACATCACCCAGTGAGTGAGTGAGTGAGTGTGAGAGAGAGAGAGAGCGAGAGAGATACAACTACTTTGGTATCATCATCAAAATTGACATTACACTAACGTATGCACACACACATATGGAATCTCTTTGCTTTCTTTCTCTCTCTCCTCCCACCACTTTTCAAAAAGCCCCATCCTAAGGGGAGCCTTCAGATGTCTTAAGCAGATGCTCCGTTTCACAGCTTTGATGGGGGAATTCACATGACTTCTTGACAGTCTACGTCTCCCCACATGGACTTGGACAGCCAAGCGTCTGAGGATCTGCTTACGGCCAGAACTCTAAAGTACCAATACTAAGTCTGGGATTTAACCAAAATAATCCAGCCCTAACAAACCTTATCAAGAAGACATGAAATGAGAGACACAGATTTGCATACGTACACTTTATGCCGTTTCTATAATGTATGATCTGCTCAGATATCTTGTCTGTTTTCCATGCTCTTTTGAAATGCAGATTGAGCCAGGCCTCCCTGTGAAGAGCCAGCTCCTGTTTTGTAGTGGGTAAATGGAAAGGGTGATTGACAGACAACGCTTTCCATGGCAACAGTGGGACTTGAATATGCAGATTCACCTCCCATTTTAGCAGTGATGTTATCTTTAGACAGAGAAAAACCACTCATGAATCCTATGATTTCTGTGTAAAGAATTACCATAATTTTGAAGTTGGACAAAAGACCAATCCATCGGTAATATTAAAAATGTTCATGAAAACAAAACATATTTTCTATCAAATATATTGGCGCAGTGTCGAGGCCCAATCTGCTGATCAGAAGCCACTCTTTCCTCTCCATCCAAGTCATATATTACCCTAAAGAACAAGTTTGTGATACCTTGAGGATGAGTTAGTCATCCATCTGACAACAACAGTTTTCTAAAGCATAGAGCAATATTGTCAATGTCAGAATTTGCTGTAAAACTGGCATCTTAGTCGGCTGAGACAGGAGACAACTGACATGATAAGTGCAGTGAGTAAACCAACCAGTATATTGAACCAGATGATGATGGGAGCAGCAGGGAGGCTGCTCCCCTCCTTTCCTCTCCTCCCTAGCCCGGGCTGTTTCTTAAACCTGTCAGCCCAGTTAATGAACAGAACAGGGGACTGCAACAAGGCTTCTCATCACAACACTCCTCTGTTTCTGACACAGAGTTGTTGAGGCAGGAGAGCTGTCAGCAGAGAGTGCTTAGGCTACACTCCTGACAGGCTCTCTGGCTAACCACCCTTCACACGTTACACATCTGCTGCAATTACAGCCCTGCGAAGGCCAAACACTACAATCAATCTCACTTTCTCATGCGGACACACAAGCATGTACACAGTCACGAACATACAAACGTATTATTATTATTTCAGAGCGGCAAATCTTTGTCAACCCCACACTTACAGTAGATACCTCTGTGAGGAATTCTTTGAGCCTATGCATTTCTCTGTGCCAGCCAATTGAAACCCCATTAGAGCTGTGTTTGTCTGGGTGCACACAGTGTGACATTACAACATGGACGTGTCCAGACTGGGGGTGGATGCAGTGGATGAAGTCATTGCTGAGACGTGATAAAAGCAGCTCTTCCCAGGCCCAGTGTGGAGCATGTGTCAGACAGGGGGGGGGGGGGGGGGTGGAGTTACTATGCATGTTGGGTAAGCATGTAACTAATGATTATATGTCGACCCCCCACCCTTCTCCAAAGCTTCCCATTCTTCATCTGTGGGATTAGGTACACTGTGAGCTGCTTGCAATGGCCACTTGGAGTCAGATCCCAGTCTTGTTCACCATCTGTTGTGGCCAGAAAATGAATGGAGGTAGGCATCACAACAGACTGCACTCCAACGGCCTTTGATCAGTGGTGTCCTGTGTATTTCGTTCCTGGCCTAAATGGCTCATAGTAACCTGTGTAAAAATACGTTTTTCTCCTGTTTCTTGACCCCAGAGATGTCTGTAGAGCCAGAAACTCCACCTATCATGTGTGTTTGTTAAAGACCAGTCTGAGAGAAACACTAGAGCAGAACACACAGTCTCTCCAGAATGGGAAGTGCTAGCTGACACGGAGCAGCATCTGGTAAATTAATTTAGCTCCATACACAGCCCACAAAAATGGCCTTCAATAATATTTAACTTCCCCTTGTTAAAGCACCACAAAAAATATCTACATTACAAGGTCCATTGACACAATTGAATAGCTATGTAACAACTTAATCCAAACGGCAACACTCTCCAAAAGAGATGAAAAGGGAGTTTTATCTTGGTATTATAAAAGGCCACAGTGTACATTACATTATAACCAGTACTAAAAAGGAGGGACTGTCAAAATCTGATTGGGTTAGAGCTGATTGGGTTAGAGCTGATTGGGTTAGAGCTGACTGGGTTAGAGCTGACTGGGTTAGAGCTGACTGGGTAAGAGCTGACTGGGTTGGAGCTGACTGGGTTGGAGCTGACTGGGTTGGAGCTGACTGGGTTAGAGCTGACTGGGTTAGAGCTGACTGGGTTAGAGCTGACTGGGTTAGAGCTGACTGGGTTAGAGCTGACTGGGTTAGAGCTGACTGGGTTAGAGCTGACTGGGTAAGAGCTGACTGGGTAAGAGCTGACTGGGTTAGAGCTGACTGGGTTAGAGCTGACTGGGTAAGAGCTGACTGGGTTAGAGCTGACTGGGTAAGAGCTGACTGGGTTAGAGCTGACTGGGTTAGAGCTGACTGGGTTGGAGCTGATTGGGTTAGAGCTGACTGGGTAGGAGCTGACTGGGTTGGAGCTGACTGGGTTAGAGCTGACTGGGTTAGAGCTGACTGGGTTAGAGCTGACTGGGTTAGAGCTGACTGGGTTAGAGCTGACTGGGTTAGAGCTGACTGGGTTGGAGCTGATTGGGTTAGATGACTTGAGCTCTGTGGAAATGCCTAGAGGAGATGAGATCCACAAAAGCCTGCTGTCACAAGACTTTTCACACCCATGTAAAGTTTCATCATAGACTGACACAAAGAAAGGGTCTCTGAAGGTGATCGCACCAGTCTTCTGGGGCTACTGCTTATCCCAGTAACACCAGGTCAACATCATGCCTTCAGAGTGTTTATGTAACAACAACCTCTATGGGACCAGAGACCAAGAGGGTGTGGCTGTAGGAACAGTTCTCATTCTAAAGTCCTTAGGAGAGGTAAATGTGCTGCCGGGAGGAGGGTTTCAACTCAACTAATGTGACATATACTACACACACAACCCTCACGATTAGACCAGCAAGGTTAGCACCGAACATTCATCTTTACTAGCCCACCAATATCCTTTTTGATTTATAGCTGAAATCGTATGTGATTTTATGTAACTGAATAGTGAATAGCCTAAGAGAGAAGGATATCTTATCATCAACCCTCCCTTTAAACTATACTTTAGTCCATTATCACTAGTTTAATTTAGTTCAACAATATCAATCATCAACTTTGCACTAATGCAGATTGAACTGGAATTATCCATTAACATTGAGAGTGCCCTCGTTCAGGGAAAAACTGGGCCCATTTGCAGAGGAGGTACAATGAGTTGTGTTTTGGGGATTAAATAGTCGAACACAAGACCTTAGCAGTTCCCTGTGAGGCCCTTCAAGTCAGTCAATCATTGTCCAGCGGCAGTGGAAAAGGCTGTGGCATACATACACTCCAAGGTCAACTGACAGTCAAACCGGGCCTACATATGGGAGCTCTGCTATTGTAAAACTATTATGGTCAACCTTGAGCATATTTCATGATTGAGCTGCCGTGAGTAAATGTAAGGAATGTGTTATCAACTCCTCTGTACTATCGTTCAAATGAAACCCCCTTACAGAGAAAGCATACAGTGACTAGATCCATAAAGCCAACAGGGCTTGGTTGGCAGACATGGTGAAGGTGAGATAATGACATTCAGACGTCCTGCCCAGTGCAAGTATTGAATTAGACTGGCATGAACAGGAAAGACTGGAAAGACCTGTCGCATTCACACATGTAATGTCACTGGGAGTTGTGGTGTCTCTACTGTACATTTACATTTGCCCTGGCTAACTGTGGTGAAAGACATGACTTCCTGTTTGACCTCAGTGTTTTGTTTGTTTTTATGTAACCTTTAGTTGGTCAGCTTTCTCCAACTATGATTATTATTGTTATTACATGCTTATTTTTGTCAGTCTCATCTGACCAAGCAGTGAACGTCCACCTGGGCACAGAGTTGCTCTCAGCACAGACTTTACACGCAGGCTACAGATGTCTTTCTCAAATACAAATATCTCCGGTGTCTGTTCTCATTTTACATTTCAGTCATTTAGCAGACACTCTTATCCAGAGCAACTTACAGTTAGTGAGTGCATACATTTTTTATTTTATTTTCATACTGGCCCCCCCGTGGGAATCGAACCCACAACCATGGCGTTGCAAGCGCCATGCTCTACCAACTGAGCTACATGGGGCCTAACCCTTGTCAGACTGGTCCTGTGCCTTTTCTGGCTTTGAATCTGGTGAATCCTCTGAACACGAAAACTCTTTGTACAATGAGTTCATTTAAAGAGTCAGTGTGTGTATGTTCTGACCGCTGTACAGTGCAACAAAAGCCAAATAACGTTCTATAACTGCTAATGAAGCAATATTAGAACATGGCATCTTTTGGGTAGGGGGCTCAGGTTGTTTCCCTTGGCACTGTATGCACTTAATTACTTCCTCAGTTCCACTGATTTTCGCGCACTGTGGATACAGTGCTTCATCTGTAGGCTATGTGAGAGCACCATCTCTGACTGAGCAGTTTGGCACCAATTGAGGACAAAACTCTGGCTGAGACGTTTCCTCTGCAGCTGAATTATCATAGCTTTGGGAGGCATCATCTTCCTTTGTTGTTGTGTTTTCTCCCTCCTATACATCTGGTTTTAGGTGTACTGGCTCAAACCCCACATTAAACTATGCTGTTTCCCCTTCCTGTAAACTGCTGAGAGAAATGTTGCTGATTTCTTGAAAATAAACAATAGTCATACAAATTGTTATAACTGGTTGATATGGAATTCTTTCTAGTAGAGGAATTTGTCATTATTTGGGCTACTTCCATTGCAAAATCATGTACTGACTCCATGTACATATCTACCTCAAATACCTCTGCACATATGGTACTGTTACTCCCTGTATATAGCGCCATTCTTGTGTATGTTATTTTTTAAACTCAGCATTGTTGGGAAAGGCTCGTCAGCAAGCATTCCACGGTAAAGTCTTAAACCAGTTGTATTCGGCGCATGTGACACAAAATTTGATTTGAAAAAATGTGAAAGTGTAGCAGAGTGGACTGTGGGTGAGCCACATGCAAACGGGGCTACTACTATGTCACTATGCCTAAAGAGCCAGGTCACCTATCAAAAACAGACAAGCACAGGCTACACACATACAAATGCAAACACTGTAGGCTACAACACACATCATTAAATGAAGCGTTTTCACATGCACATTTTTAACACTTTTCAGTAGCCTAGTCATGCAGTCTGTTGAATGATTTGACATAATTATTTAACTTACCACTTCAACGGCCTTTAATATGCCAAAGTGTGACTTCAGGTATTCAAAGTCACACCTAATGCCACCCAAAACATTCCTTGAGTGTACGGGCTCGGTGGTGGGCTGGTATGGGCTACTTGCTCCGGAGATCATGGAAGTGTTGGAGGCCTCGCCATCAAACCCCTCCGCCTCCTCGCTGTTCCTCATGATGATTTCACTGTACGCTCCTACACGCACCGGAACTTTTAGTAGAGTAGCCCGGTGGATTACACACCGTTTGGCTTTGAAAACAAAAACAACACTTTATGCAATAAGCGAAAGGGAAAAAATAAAAACACCTCACCTTTGATGCGACGATCGCACAACAAGCTACAATGTTGTGCCGAACATTTTTTTAAAGGGGCAGCAATGCTTATTCCGCGAATATTCCTCGTTGATCAAATGCTGCTTCCAAAAACAATGTGATACAAATTGCGTTACAGTTGCCCACCAGTGTAAGGGACGATTCTGGTTTGTTCTGCACGCACCGAAAACACCTATTCAGGGAGTTGGAGAAACAGGCGAGCTACATTCCGCTCCTTTGTGGTACTTTTATGTAACTAACAAAAATCCATCATGGCCAGAAGAAACGAGACATGCCGTTTTTACACCATGGCGTTTATAGGCAAAAGTTCAGAGCTGGAATACAAATTATATTACGGTTGCTGTAAATGTAAAGTCTTCGCCCCAAAAAACGGCACAGTCCTGTATGCACATGCTTTAAAAAGTATTTAAAAGCTTGAAGACGCCCATTGGATATAGTCACTTCTGGTAGCCTAGGTCCCGGAGGCAGTCTTTACTATCCGGGTTGATCTAATTGTAAATAGTGAAGGGCTTTCTCGATGTGTGTATCATCCTTCGTTGATAGATACTGCGTAGGTTTTCCACTGCCATGCAGGGCGCGGAGAGTGGTGGTCTATGACCGTGACGTGTACACAGGTGTACACTGATGACGCTTTACCAGGTAGGCCCATCATTTCTATGGCTAGGCCTACTGTATAGCGTTTGCAATAGTAGCCCGATTACTGTAACATCCCAAATAGGCCAATAAACATACATGAAACAGAACAGGCAAAACCAATATGCTCCGAGACTTTTCATAAAGGCATAATTCATAAATTAACCATAGGCAACATTACTTGCTCTGACCATCAGAGTAAGTCGTGTCTACTAAAAGTGATGACAGACAGAGAAGACTGATCACTATCATCTGTTCAGCTCCGTTTACTTTGGGTGGGTCAGATGTAGGGCAAGGACAAATAAATCGCACTTAAGTGTCCTACTGTCCTCGTGTCTGGAAAAACACTGCACTGCCCTCTCATGGTCAAGGTCATGAGAAAACCTAAGTACTACCGAGTACTGACCCTGAAAATCACTTGTTCACAAGGGACAAGTAAGCAGGGTGATATTCTTATTGCACTTCCACTTACAGTCCATTCACTTGCTACTCAAAGTGACAACCTGTAGGTTGAGGGGTTCAATAAAATGACTAACCAATATGTACCCAATGGTGTCACTTATAGAATCCACACTGAATACCAGTAAATTAAACAGTGAAACAAAGCAATATTCTGTGTGGATTTTACAGTGTGGATCTAGACACACATTATCATGATTTGAGACAAAGGGATACAAAAGGTAACAAAAGTCTGGATTCTTTGTTTTATTGAAGCCAGGGCTGACAAACACTCTTCCTTATCTTTGTCGGCACAAAAAGCGAGATACCACATGGCTGCATACTGAATCATGTTAAAGCCATACAATAACACTCATTTGAATATGTCCAGGGCACAAACACAGTACTCCATGTGGTTAAAATGTTTTTATATCCTGAATAAAAAGGACTGGAAGCAAAAGCTTTCAAAATCTCCTATATGTGTATATTTTCAAGGGCTGAAGGCATATCACTAAGATGATGTATAGAGCAGTCGCTTTTAACTTAAGCATGAACATTTTTTTTTACAAGATCTGTTTTTCATTCAATCTTGGGGATATCCAATCAACAAAAACATGCAATTTGGAAATCAAGCAGCGTGATAGTACTTTTCCTTGATGTACTAGCCAAACATCCAGATTTCTGTTTGGCTAATGCAGATGTATAGTAACTATGTGGAAGACAAACAGAGTGAACTAGTTCATGAATTTCTAGGCTGTTACCACCCTAAAGATATCTGTCCTATATAATTTAAGCAAAATAATGCTTGCAAACAGCAACCATTGTTGTGCAGAAAAATCTAACAGAATAATACTAAGGAGATGCTCTGCAATGGGCAGGTGTGACAGAAATACACATGAAAAACTAAGGAGCATTTTAGTTTATTTGGATAATTTCTTAAAAATCTCAGAAAAGGTCTAGTTTTAAAATTCTGGAGCAGATTTGACTGCCAGGGCCATGTTCGTTATACTGCTAATCCCAAAAATATTAACGCAATATTAAGTGCATCACATTTGTGAGTAATTCATCAATACACATTCTAAGCAGGCAGGAAGAGAAGTATGCATTCTCTAGTTTAAACAATAACATCTGGGGGTTCAATACAACTCTCCAAATGAAGGTGATTATTTCAACATAAGGAAATACTCCTGGCTGTCCCAATATTGTGCTTGAATTTCAGCAACAGATCTTAGATGCACATTTCTGCCCAATGAAGATAAAATAAGCACTTCATTCTGATAGAATCAAAATCCAGCCAGTACTCATCTTATTCTTACAAGAGATTAGTTCATACAAAATAAAGTAGACTGCACACCTCTTGGTCTTGTGGTTTTTTTTCCCTTACAGAGCAAAATAAATAAATAAATGAGTTAGCCTGGCAACTCAAGTAGGGGTTAAGTACACGGACCACCTTAGACTGTACTTTGGAATGATGGGTGTTCCACACAGGGCCAGGGGAGATGGTCACCTGGGAATCAAATGAGACTATTCTACACAAACAGAACACACTGATTGCTGCATCTTTGGTTCCAGGTTCCAATTCTATGTAGTTTCCGTTGTAGTTGTAGGTTGTTTTAAAAGCCAAGTAGCTGCTCTTACAGTTTATGAAATCAATGTTACAATTGCTGATCTGCAAATTAACCATAGCTAGACTGTAGGTAGATTTGAGGGTGATCATCTAGTTATTTCATTGTGATTAATCAAATAATCTTATGATTTTTACAAATCATTTGATATGGTACAGTATTAGAGTGGATGTAATTTTTCAAAAATTAACAAAAAACATTGGCAGAACTAGGACAATTTAAAAACCTACAAAGGACACAAGCAAAGGCTGATAATATTGACTAAGATCTACCCTGAGTGAAGGCAGGGTGCACAGATGGACAAATTGTGAACTGTATGTACACTGAAGGCAAAAACCCAACATTGTAAATGGGCACTGAAGATCACACAAAAGATCTGTGGACATTTCAATTTCCTACTGGGACACGATTTCTTCATCATGTAGAAATCGGGAATGTTTAACCTGACCTGCCATATAGCTTGTATAAAAACATTTGAAGCTGAAAATGAACAGAGCTAAATAATTATTTTTAAGGATAACCCATTTCATTAAAACCGTGGTAATTGATTTCCATATGATTTGGCCGCGCAAGTGAGTGGTTTAAACCACGCAAGTGTTCATCTGGGGGACACAAATACTCTAAAACTTGTGGTTGCTTCTAAAAATCTGCATCTAGATACCTTTACAGTTTATAAAATGAAAGGCATTCCCATTATTGCTCAAGCGAACAATGTCATATAGGCCACGGAAGCTACATTTCTCTTGAAACCATATGCAAAGACCAGACTTCTTATACAAAAAAATTAAACAAAATAAATTACTTGAATGACCGAACTGGACAACAACCTTTTATCGTTGGTGCTACAGTGCATTTCCTCTTTAAGTAGACAAGCAGCTCCACTATGACACAAACAGTTACTGTGCCAGGCACTTGGGAGTTATAGTAGGAAAGATGCTGCCCCTAAAACACCTCTAGCCAAAAGAGCGTTCCTTGCAAACTCTACACTTGCCAATCCCAACAATGCTCATTTTATCCCAGACATTTCTTCATAATTTTGTAAAAGAATTGCATTTTGTACAAAATAAAACCAAAGCTTGAATTGCAATTTCGCAGATATTTACAGAATCCTTAAAGATGACTAGTTGGACCTGCCATTTTGTGGGCAGACGGCACTGTTTGCTATCAGCTATCTGTATTTGTCACATTAGTGTCATGACGTCAGTGGAGTTTAACATGTTATGAGATATAGCTATCTAAACCCTTTTCTAACAGTGCAGAAAAAAAGAAAATAACGATTTTTTTTTATATATAAATACATCAGTATCATCTCTAACCTTTTTTACATAATACATACGCTTGCAAGTATTTCATTTTTTTAAATGAATATATTTAGGGTTTAATTGTTCTTATCGCAACCGCTTTCCTTCCATAAGATTAGCTGAACAAGAGGCCACAGCACTTTTCCACTCTTTAAGCTTGTGAGGGAGGGTGTATCCCCTTGCTAACTGAGGGCTCCCAGACCAGGGGATTTGGTTGCCTCCCAAGGAGTGCGCACGCATTACTTAACCTGACATCCCTCGCAAAAAAACATTACAATTGAAGTAATAAGGATAGATACTGCCAAGTCTTCAACATCCTCCTTCTCCAAACCTCCACCTTTCGTTCTGTCCCCATCTTACCAATATAACCAATATAGCTGATAGCATCTCAAACTCATTTGGCGAAACAGTCTGCTAACTGATCTATACATTGGGAATTTGGTCATATTTCGTTTTTTTTATGCTTGTGTGTGTTTGTTTTCCAGAGTATTTGCAGTGGACAATGCTGTTGTTGCGTTCACGCTTCGTTCTCTGTTGGTGGTGTGTTGTTAGCTGTAACCATGGAGTCCGGATTGCGAGTCATTCTATCCAACTCTGTCTGGACGTCAGTCAAAACCGGCTTCTGCCCTTGGAAAATAAAAGAGAGAACAGAAAGTAATCTCCTGTAGCTTCTGTGCCTGTACTATAAATAAGACATTGACTGTTATGGCCAGCAAGCGGATGGAAACTGATGAGATGTGGTCCCATGCTAAATGACTTCAGTTGCGTCACGTGACAGGTGCACACATGCAAAACCAATCATGAGACACTAAAAAACATTCCATGCATATTCTTTCAGTTTTATGTCATTAGCTGCCCGAGGCCAGTAGGATACAAGGCCATGCAAGTATGCTGGGACAATGGGTTAATACAACATCATACTGAATGGATGAACAGAAACAAGAGAAATAAGCACTGAGCCGTGGTATGTGCTTGGTGTCATTTGGGGTGGTTTTGTGACATTTTGCAGCCAGAGAATGACACATTGTTAACAGCTGTGTTGTCCCATGCATACAGGCCTTTCACAAGTTCCTCCAGTGGCATAGGAGTTGAGTGGAACTCTTCCCCTCCTCTAGGACCTGCCAAGAACTCCCTTTTCCCCCTCTCTTTCTCTCAGGCTCTAGGGGTGAACCTCCAGACAACAGCATGGTCCAAAGGCAACAACATGAGGCAGTTAAACCAGAGACAAGCCAGTGACGCCCTGGATGGCCAGGCCAGAGGAGACTGTACCTGTTTTCTTGACTGATCCTGGAGATCCTGCTCCTGCAGCTCCGGTGCCTGGACTCCCAGGGGACCCAGTCTTTTTACTCAAAAGGCTGTTAAAGAAGTTGGCCAAAACTCCCTCGTTTGCTGCTGCTCCTGAGACACAAACACATGAGACGAGCATCCCTTAGGATCAGAACCATGAGATTTAAAGGAGAAATCTATTTCTTCCATACAATTCAGGCACGCAACAGTTATTACTGTATGATCATGATATTCATCATTTCATCATAAAAAAACATTATCAGTGCACATACAGGATCATACTTTAACTGGAACACGATTTATATAATTCAATGCACATGCTTTCCTAGAGGATTAACTGTCCATTTTCGTATAGCGTATCCAAATCCTTTCCTCCCTACATGTCCTTGCCAACAGCAACCAACTACAGGGTGGGGGATGCAGGTCTCAATTAAATTTGGTTTAATTTAAGCAGATCTATTTACGCTGGTATGCACGGCTCCCCCACTGAGCTTAATGGAGAAAATGTATATATTTCTCCCGAAGCAAGGCCAGCGGCCGGAGGTGTGCAGGAATCCATTGTTTATGGAATTATTTCAATAGCTACCTCAGGGGGGCAGTGGTTACACAGCAGTCATACACTTCCAACAACAACAAAAAAGTGTTGCCCAAATTACTACCAGTTCTCATTCAACAGTTTCCATGGTGCTCTGTAAAAATAAAGGTGGGCAGTAAGTTCCAGTGGTCCAACTTACCCTTCATGTTGGGGTCAGGTTTCTTGACTGCGGTCATTGGCGAGACGCTGGCCACATTGGTAGGGCCTGTACGGCCAGTGGGCCGAGGAGAGCCAGAAGCAGTCCGTCCAGGAGATTCCTGAAACACAGACAGAAGACAGAAAGCAGAGTACAGTGAGGCAAATTCAATTAAATCATGGCTCCTTTTGATGAATTGACTGTCATCAAACACTCATTTGTCAAGAAAAAGTGGTCAAGAAATGTAAAAAAGTGTGGTTGATGTTATCACACTTACTGTTGCTCCTCTTGTTGGTGTGGCCGGCTGCTTGGCCAGCAAAGACTTAAGAACAGACAAAAATAAAATGGATGTGAGACAATTCTATTTTATTTTCACATATTTCTCCTGAAATAAATTGGGCCCAAAAGAATTCAGCATTTTTATCTTATATTTTCCAACCCCCATAACATTCCCAGAAACACTTTCTTACATCACAGTTTATGGGCATAGTAGAAACAAACATTGTCTGGATGGATACTGGTAGCTTGACCTAAAAGGGACTGTCTGAAGCCCAGCACAAAGAGAAAGCGCTCTTCGCCCTGAGGCAACCACATGATCTCTCAGAAACCAATTATGCTTAAGCCCTGGGAGTTCTCAGGTTCCTGATTGGCCAGTGAGGAAGTGCAGAATAGGAACCCCAGGCTTTGAAGCCTGGGAAAGGCTAATAAAATGAAACTGGCTTCACTATCCACAATCATAGCTTTGAACAAAACCAATCATTTTTTTCTCAGATCACTACCATCTAGTGTGCATCTTAGGAGGAGATAACATGGAATTGCAAACATGAAAGGCATCCCAGAACTGTGTGTTCCAGAATGTAAACAAACACACATACCTGTTGCTTCATAAGGAACACCTGCTCGTCCTCCGCGTTGACCTCCTTATCATGAACCAGCTGGAGAGAGAAGGCGTGAATGTCAAACCAAGGGAGATGCATAAGGAAAATGAGTAAAATGCCAAGTAATGTCTCTTATCTGTAGAAATCTCATGAGCCTACCTTCCGTACTGGAGGCTTCATGATGAATTCTTCAAAGGGGTCTTCAGGTCTCACTGTTGTGAAATTCTCATGCAAAATTGCAATCTTCTTCTCATTGTCCCATCCAGATGGTCTAGGAAAAGAAAATAGTTTTGTTTGATACTCGAGCACTTCCCACGGGGATCCAGTATGAAAAATATATGCACTCACTAACTGGAAGTCGCTCTGGATAAGAGTGTCTGCTAAATGACTAAAATGTAACCAACAGCTTGTTAAAATAACCGTCAAAGACAATACAGTACATGTTCATATAACTTCAGAACCGTCCACCAGTCATATCTGGGGGCAGATAGCCTAGCTTTTAAGAGCGTTGGGCCAGTAACCCCCCCCCTCATGTTAGTCATTGCATACCTTAGAAAGCTATTTATAACTTATCAGAAATGTCCAGATCAACTAGCCCATGTCAGCTAACGTTTTTTTTTTTTAAAGTTTTTTTAGCCCATAGATATTGTTGTAATTTTTATGTCACTCAAATATCACGACTACACATTAGACATGGCAAAATTTATAGAATTGCAAGAAGATTAGCTTTAAAACGGCAAAATGTTCTTTGCACCCCATAACAAAATGTGTAGAATTGCAGGAAATAAGTTTTAAACCTGCAAAATTCTCTCCAACAAGAGGGGTGTGAAAAGTCTGTCACAAATGTTGCTTGTGCCCATAGAAATAGACGTGGCGCGGGATGTTCCCCAATGCTGGAAGGGGGGACCTGAGTGAATACGTTTGGGAACCCCTGTGCTAAATGACTTAAATGTTAAGATTTTAATCTCCTTTTTATTTTTGAGGAAATGAAAGGCCAAATCACAAGATGGAAAATAATGATTTCATATATTCTCTGTTACCTCAATATGTGAGCACCTAACAGTGCATAACAAAGCATTCACTTACATCAGAATAGCATCCTTCTCCACCACTAAGGCAGGCGTGCTGAACTGGAAGTCGTATATTTTGTGCACTATGTATTTATAGAGGAGGTCCAGGTTCTTCTCCTCTTTGACGGAGGTGTAAATCAAGGCAGCTCCATCTGTCAGGTGTGGTTAAGGAACATGCAGAGACATGATAGGGCACAAAATTAAATAGAACACTATTATAATATTTTATCTCTATGGTGGGGCCTGTCATTCTAACAAGGGGGAGTGTTAAGTGTTTGAGTGGAAAGGATACACTGTAAGCAGAACCGTCGGATGTGGGACTGGATGAAGTCGAAGTGCTCCTCTCTGAAGTCGTGCTCCTTCTCTAAAACACTGACTGCATCACACTGTGGAGAGAGAGACATCGTTAGAACACTGTACATAGCCATAATATGACATTTGAAATGTCTCGATTCCTTTGAAACTTTTGTGAGTGTAATGTTTACTGTTCATTTTTGATTGTTTATTTCACTTGCTTTGGCAATGTAAACATGTTTCCCATGCCAATAAAGCCCTTTGAATTGGGGAGAGAACGAGAGAGAGAGAGAGAGAGAGAGAGAGAGAGAGAGAGAGAAGTACAGAGCAATTAGGCTACAACTGGAGCAAGAAAACTCTCTCCTTCCCTCCCTCCAGGAAGGAACAGTAAAACCCGGCAGGCAGGCACCACCCTGTCTCTCACACACATATACACTTCCCCACAGTGACCACAAGATGGGAACCTTGACAACAACAAGGCTGACTGGCTGAGCATGACTCAGGAAATGCCAGGCTAGCTACTTGTGGCCCTCTGTAGCTCAGCTGGTAGAGCACGGCGCTTGTAACGCCAAGGTAGTGGGTTCGATCCCCGGGACCACCCATACACAAAAAAAAATAATGTATGCACGCATGACTGTAAGTCGCTTTGGATAAAAGCGTCTGCTAAATGGCATATTATTATTATTATTACTTCCTGAAATAAAAAACGTCAGTAGAAAAGACAGCAGGCCTGGTTAAATATGCAGGAGCCGGTCATTAAATATACATACCCAAGTGCCACATTCTGTGGGACAAAGGGATACTTCGGGATTTTGGCAGAGGCTCTTTATCTACTTTCCCCAGAGTCAAATGAACTCGTGGATAGCATTTTTATAGGTCTCTGTGTCCAGTATGAAGGAAGTTAGGGATAGTTTCGCGAGCCAGTGCTAACTGGCGTTAGCACAATGACTGGAAGTCTATGGTATCGGCTAGCATGATTCACCATTTAACCTGTGTATCTGTGTCAGCGAGTAAACTGGTATTCACATTCCTTATAACTCCGTAAACTGCAGCAGGTGGTGCAATGTATAGTTCTCACTGAATCTGTCATGATCAAAATCCATGACATAATGGATTTAGAAAATACAGCAAATAGTCTGAAAATATGGAACACCAAATGACAGCAATCTCTTCAAAGACATACCACACTTAAAATCCACAAAATCCCTATGTATAGTGCCTGGAGAGGACACTTCACTAATGCTCTGAGAGTATGTTCAACAAACTGTACAAAAGACCAAGATGAATTCCCCAGGAGTGAAATAACCCTTTCCTCCCTAAAGGCAGAAGAGAAACACAAAAACAGTGAGCCGTGAAAACACATTTCACTCGTCCTCGTCATGACTAGCATGTGAATTACTAATGACTGTGTTCTTTTAAAGCAGCCATTTGCCAGAAGCTCATGGACATGGAATAATGTGGTGCTTTCATGGGCTGAAGATGCTGCCTCACGGGCAACACTAAAAACCAACAACACAAGATGAGTGATGATCAGGCACCAACCGTGAAATGGACGGCCAGAGTGGAGAGTCAACTGTGTACTAGTTAGTTGTGGGCCCATGTGGAACCTGAGGCTCAGTGTTGTTTAAAATCTTTCAGTACAAAAATTGGCTATTCATTTCAATACTGGTGCCTAAAAATGGTAGGCTACTTCTTTCAGGTACCTATATTCAACCAGACAGCCTCAACTTACCTTTGTGCAAACGATTAGTACTGGAATGCCCAGGTTGTGTGTGAGTACGTTGTCCCCGAGCGGTAGCACCACGCCCTCGTCATCCCCCCCTGCTGGGGGAGCCCGTCTCTGGGGAGAGGCTGGGTCGGCTCCCTCCGGCTCTGTGTACTCCTGAAAGGCCTTCACCACTGTGGGGCAGACAGGGGACGGCCGCATTGGTTAGGCTAGCCGCAATGCACCTTTTTCATTTGGAGGATCAATAATCTTTACATGATTTAACACAGGTTTTATAGAGAGCATAGAGAGCATTCGGAAGGTATTCAGACCCCTTGACTTTTTCCACATTGTTACGTTACAGCCTTATTCTAAAATGGATTAAATCGTTTTTTCCCCCCTCGTCAATCTACACACAATACCCCATAATGACAAAGCAAAAACAGGTTTTTAGAAATTATTGTAAATGTATACAAAATAATAAACGGAAATATCACATATACATAAGTATTCAGACCCTTTACTCAGTACTTTGTTGAAGCACCTTTGGCAGCGATTACAGCCTCGAGTCTCCTTGGGCATGACCCTACAAGCTTGAGTTTCTCCCATTCGGGGAGTTTCTCCCATTCTTCTCTGCAGATCCTCTCAAGCTCTGTCAGGTTGGATGGCGAGCGTCGCTGCACAGCTATTTTCAGGTCTCTCCAGAGATGTTTAATCGGGTTCAAGTCCGGGCTCTGGCTGGATCACTCAAGGACATTCAGAGACTTGTCTCGAAACCACTCCTGCGTTGTCTTGGCTGTGTGCTTAGGGTCGTTGTCCTGTTGGAAGGTGAACCGTCGCCCCCCAGTGTGAGGTCCTGAGCACACTGGAGCAGGTTTTCATCAAGGATCTCTGTACTTTGTTCCTTTCATCTTTCCCTCGATCCTGACTAGTCTCCCAGTCCCTGCTGCTGAAAAACATTCCCACAACATGATGCTGCTACCACCATATATCACCGAATGGTGCCAGGTTTCCTCCAGACGTGACGTTTGGTATTCAGGCCAAAGAGTTCAATCTTGGTTTCAGACCAGAGAATCGTGTTTCTCATGGTCTGAGAGTCTTTAGGTGCCTTTTGGCTAAGTCCAAGCGGGCAGTCATGTGCCTTTTACTGAGGAGTGGCTTCCGTCTGGCCACTCTACCATAAAGGCCTGATTGGTGGAGTGCTGCAGATATGGTTGTCCTTCTGGAAGGTTCTCCCATCTCCACAGAAGAACTCTGGAGCTCTGTCAGAGTGACCATTGGGTTCTTGGTCACCTCCCTGACCAAGGCCCTTCTCCCCCGATTGCTCAGTTTGGCTGGGTGGCCAGCTCTAGGAAGAGTCTTGGTGGTTCCAAACTTCTTCCATTTAAGAATGATGGAGGCCACTGTGTTCTTGGGGACCTTCAATGCTGCAGAAATGTTTTGGTACCCTTCCCCAGATTGTGCCTCGACACAATCCTGTCTCGGAGCTCTACGGACAATTCCTTCGACCTCATGGCTTGGTTTTGCTCTAATATGCACTGTCAACTGTTGGACCTTATGTAGACAGGTGTGTGCCTTCCAAATCATGTCCAATCAATTGAATTTACCACAGGTGGATTCCAATTAAGATGTAGAAACCGGATGCACCTGAGCTCAATTTCGAGTCTCATAGCAAAGGGTCTGAATACTTATTTAAATAAGGTAATCAGTTTTTTACTTTTGCAAACATTTCTAAAAACCTGTTTTTGCTTAGTCATTATGGGTTATTGTGTGTAGATTGATGAGGAACATTTTTCATTTAAATCAATTTTAGAATAAGGCTGTAACGTAACAAAATGTGGAAAAAGGGAAGGGGTCTGAATACTTTCCGAATGCACTGTATATTTTCTTCTGATTGAATTAAAGCATGCAGGACAGCGTCACAAATGGGTACTCCATAACTACGGGCCCGAGTTATTAAAGGCCAAGTGACCTGACATGGAAAACATTTAGTCCCCATTCTTAACAGATGTTGAGTTTCTGCTTTCCTGTCCTGTAGGGAAGGACTGGAGTCTTACCCTTGGCTATGCACTCAGCCACTCACACTCCCTGTTCCCCAGACCCAGACATTCTCACTGAGCTCCAGAGCTTGCTGCACCAGGTCTGTAGACATGAGCTGATCTGACAGCACTTCCTCTCCTGCCTGCTCCAGCTAGCTCCACTGCCCAGACTGGAGAATAACTCCCAGTGTGTTTTACACACAAATAACTAACCGTCTGCTGTAGTCAAGCAGACAACAACCCATCCATCATCTCTATCTATTCATGCCACTATGTGCTGTCGACTCCATCTAAAACAGAAAACCAAAAGGATACTTAGCTTCTCCTAGACTTGCTACAGGACGCAACCCTTGAGACTGTAGTCGGTAGATATGTAAACAAGTGCAAAAGCTTTTAGTACGACTCGCTAAGCTTTCAGTACGACTTGCTAATATATTTATACCCCAAAGAGCTTTAATAACATGATTAGTAAGAGAATGATGGATCCATATATTGCTACTGCAAAACACAACAAAGTCTAGGTCTATTTTGGTATAAAGCAGAAGCATAACTCCCAATAGGGCACTGCTGCAGGTAGCTGTATTGGCAGTCTGTCCCCTGTATGCATCCCAGCACATTAGCTGTGAGTAGTGGTCTGGGAAGGCACTTCCCCTTCCTCAGGAACCTGAGGAATGTGGTTACGGCTGACCCAGAGAGCCAGTGTTGCTACAGCACTTTTCTCCACCAGGAACTGAACAGAACAACCCTTAGGGTGCTGGGCTGCCTGGACTGGGCCCTGTGATGTAAACTCCAGCTGATTGGGAGCAGGGATGGGATCAGACTGCTCTGATCTGTGCCAGCTAAAGCTACAGGGGGCCAGCTGAGCCTGGACACAACAGACTCAACTAACAAAGACAAACCAAAAGATACAAATGTGCAATTGCCTTAGTGTAACGCAATGTCATTTAGACTGTTGGACAAAAATTGTATCCAAAGAACTCAAATAACTGGGTGTACAAAACAAATGCATCGCTCACATGGTATTCCTTGAAGAACACATTCTTAGGCAGGCACTGCTCAGCCATTGAGCTATGTTTTTTCTCCTTGAATATTTTGGTAGACTGCCTTGGTGGGAGTGACATACATAGCTTAGGCCTACATTTCTTACATAAACCGGCTGAGCGGCAAAACGTCTTTACTGAGGTAATAACAGTAAAGTGCCTGTCAGAAAGGTGCAGTGGTCACCCTTCATCTGTACAGTAATAAATCCAGATTTCTCATCATTCAGACACCACTTTAAAATCAGAAGGACAGACAGAGACAAGAGCGTGAATCATCCATCGTTCGACTTTGCCCTCTTAACCATTCTAGTACAAATATAGGTGGGGCCAAATAGCTTTACAGTGTAAGCATTAGCCTTGATATTACTTTATGACCAATTTGAAGCATAATTGCCTGGTTGCTCCTGCAAGACCCTTCAGCTTTGTGGCCTATAATGCAGAGACATAACAGAAAGATATTGCTGAATCCTGATAACAACAGTTGTGAATATAAAACTGTTGCTTTGTGCTATTTCAGTACATGATACAGCAAGGATTGGTTCTGCTAGAGAGCACCATCAAGCTGCTCCACTTTCAACTGGGCCAGAACATCCTGCCCACTCGATATCCCTTCCATGCTTAGACTCACTCTGGTGTCAAAAGAAACCATGATGCAACACTGCTGTAAGAGTGCCTGGACCTGGACACCGGCCATCCCTCCTCCTCCCTTTGGATATGTCGCACTAGTCGGACATGTGCAGTGATGACATCATTACTGACATCCTGAAAGATGAGCACTGCCTGGATGATATGCTACTCTCCTAGATAGAAAAGCTGGAACTGTTTGTGGGTGGGCGTGTATTCAACAAAAGAGTTTGGCAGGGAGCATATGCCAGCCTGGCTACTTGTGTTGGATATCAGCAAACACCACTAGCCAAAATTAGACCTACACAAAGTAAACGTATTTACTAGTACAACACAATCCAAAATGAAAAACAAGGCTTGACATCTACGCAAACGCTTTCCTCCCTATGTTGAGAAAGAAAAGTCAAACCAAGTCTTCATCTACCAACATTATGTAATTTAGCCTACAGTATAGAATCAGTAAATCACTGATTATTGGTCCAGTAGAACCATTCAGATTATGCAAAATATTCCCAATATTTGCATAGAATGCAGTAACGTGCTACCTTACCTCAAAGCTTTTTAGACTACAGAAACATCATCCTTCTGCTACTTCCCCTTCCCCACATTTCAGTTTGTCAACAGTTAGGCCTAGCTGTTCTCCAATCATAAACCTGACACACAAGTCCAGAGTAGTCATAGGCCTACAGTGGATTGATCACAAAAACAATAGTGAACCTATCCACTACAACTATATGAGCACATTAAACATGGCATTGGTTTAGTTTTGGAACGCAAAATCAAACCAATCTCTAAAGCATCTCCAACTAGAGTAACCTTTACAGACAGCCTGATCAAGAGAATGTCAGATAACCCCAGGCTCTTGTAAGAGCATGCAACTTCAGAACACAAATGAGCACTTCATGATCATTTCTAAAATTATCAGGAGTGATCAACAGAGCAGGCTTTTGGTCATCATGACTGAACACAGCTGATAATCATGGGCCTTTCTGATGACAATGTGTAATTTTATACTTCAGTGTCTGTGCTTTGTACTGCCCTTCCTTTTAGTTTAAATGAAAAACCAGCCAGCATCCAAACTGTTGCCTAAATCTGTTATGTAAGCATCCATCTCGTTGGCTCTGTCTGGGATGTTCACTATGCTGCAGACACTTGCCAAACTAAACCATGCCATCAGCTCCACAAGCAACAAGCATCTCGCAACATAAAGGGCAGCAATTATCATCACCTCCACTGTCTGACTGCTAAACAAACACAGCTCAATGTTAGGACTGGCCTTTGCTTGGACAATCAACCTCACAGACACTTTGTCGCAGCAGCCAACGGGAAGTAGATGATTCAGCACTACTTACTCCTCAGCTCCATCTCTCTCATCTCCTCCGGTGGGATCTTGAGCTTGTCCACATGATCACGCAGCACGCTGGCCCACTTCTGGAGCGACTCCATGATGGTCCAGGGTCTTGACATGTCTGCCACAAACACTGCCAAGCTGTCGTTCAGCGACTCTGCTGTCACTGCAAACTTTAGCAGGCCTTTGTGATACAAGTCCCCATCCAGGATCCACACGTTACAGCGTGTAAGGTCTGCAAAAATTCAGAGATTTACGGTCACGCGAAAAATAACATGTAGCCTAACCCATGTACACTTGCATTTTTTTCCACTGACACAGGGAACTTACCATCTATGTCCTCATCGTGGACATTCAGATACAGATACTCCAGGCCTCTTCCTTTCTTACTATGCTCTGCTCCTTGGAGTTTTGCCATAATCGTTGTCTTTCCTGACCCATCCTCACCTGAAACATTTCCGCATAAATGGTTTATTGTCATGTTATTGTTATGATTTGGTTGATTTGACTTAAGACAACATTTATCTGTATAACTTTATATGCAACCTCTCCTGAAAATAAGCTACTTCACCCTTTCGGCGTAATTAAAAGTTACTGAAGGCTATGGATTTGCACTTACCAAACACCAATATGTTCTTCCCGGATGGCAACTTAGAACTTGAACGTGTTGAAACCTCACTGAGTATTGAAGTCCTGAAGGAAATAACAATGCAATTAGATTGATAGCTAGCTATCACATGATGAAATGAAGTAGCCTAGGCCTAACACATAGCCTACTGGTAGGTGTCTGTCTGGCTACCAAAACCGTTAGCTAACTATCACTTGTTATGGTAATTAGCCTACCTTGTCAAATAAGCTTTTGAGTGTCAGCATCAACTTGCCAGGTGCCAAGTCACCCAGGTAACGTTAACGTGAGTCACCTGTCACTGATCATAGCTAGCTAGCTAGCTATATAGCTTCTTAATTTTGTACATTTTATAAAATAAGTTTGACTGGCTTGGCAATATTAAAACATAGCTAGTTATGTAGCTGTAACTGTAATTATCAATGACCAAAAATTAATGTGGCTAAGCTAGTTAACGTTAGCTAACTACATTCTTTGGTCCTGCACAATCAGACGACAATAACTTGGCTAGTTAGTTAGCTAACTAACGCGCCTGCTAGTAATATTTATTTGGTGTGAATATTGGTTAGCTAGCCTAGTTATCTATAAGTTTGGCTCGTTTGTTATTGTAACTGGTTAGTTATGTAGCTACACTAACTAGCTAAAGCGAAGTTGTGTAGCCTAGCGAACGTTTGTTATCGTAACTACGTTAGCTAGTTAACTGTTTTGAAGGCATCCGGGACCGTTTTGATGAGAGCACCCGGCAGTGACAAAGCACATTAAACAAGTTAGAAAAAAAGCTTTTCCGTTACAGAAAATAACACATTGTAAATCACGAGTACTTGAACTTGCCATAGGTTTTGTCCTTCCTCGTCTTCGTTGCTATTTTCCATAGTGTCGCCTGCCCCGGCTGCGCCCAGGAACTTCTTCTCCAGAACGGGAGCCATCTTCTTTCTACAGCCACAAAGAGAGAGGCGCGACTTGGGCGCCCTAGGACCGTGTTAAAACTGTGTGCACACGATTTACAACGCATCAAATCCTGGAGTACGGCTCAGCATTGACGGTTCAAAATCTATAGCTAAACAACACATCATACCTACCACATCTTGCTATCAATCAAGCACCAGATACAGACAATGGGTCAAAGCTGATGGTAACTTATGGTGATAATACTCAATACCTCGCTCTTTTTCTGTGGCCCAATCAAAATATCTGAAGTGGGCTAGTGTACAATATTTTGCGCATACTAAACCGAGTGCACCTACAGATAGCCTCTTTCCAAAAACTACATTTGATTATATCATAATTATTTACTCAATTATTTACTGTAAACATTAAAAGGGAAAAAAATAAGACAAAGTAAAACAACAAGTTACCATGAAAGTGTTGTGTAGGCTAATTGTGATCAGGCATAATAACAGAGAGCTCAGTATGCGTTGGCTTGCATGATGTCATCCTGCAAGGTTGACTGACTTCTTTTTATATTGGACATTGTACACTTAACAACTGGTCCAGGATCAGTTGTGCAGCTAGGCCATAATACGTTTGGGTAAGTTTGGGGTGGAAAGAGCTGGCTGCGCAGCAGTTGCTAGACCAAAGAAAAGCTAGTTTTAGCAGATGTTATAGCGGTTGTAGCAGAACTGGCGCAGCAGAGCAGACCATCGAGTAGACCGTATAGCAGACAGGTAAAGTGATGCCACCTAGTGGAATCATAAGAAGGCAACATCTAGATTTAGATTTAGAGAGTGTATTAGTCACATGCACATGGTTGCAGATTTAAATGCAGAGTGAAAATCTTAAACACCGAGCTCCAACAGGAGGGGGGGGGGGAAGCAGATAGCTGATTGGGTGGCTATTCAGCAGCCTGACCGTCTGGGGGTAGAAGTTATTGGCCAGTCTTTCAGTTTTTGGCATGATGCTCCTGTACTCCCCGCGTTTGAGTGATGGAAGCGGGAAGAACAGTCCGTGCCTGGGGTCCCTGATGAAGTTTGAGTTTTTTAGTAGAACATGTTGACCATGTCTGAATTATAATGTTCTACTTTACAAAAGACACAAATACATTTGTATTTTAGCCTTTCATTTATCTACTGTCATAAGAAAAGACACGCTGGTACAGTATTCACTTGTATACTTTATAAATCAAATCAAATTGTATTGGTCACATACACATATGTAACAGATGTTATTGCAAGTGTAGCGAAATATAACGTTCGTTAGTTAGCTAGCTAACTTGCTAGCTGCCTTCCTTCAATGCTTGGTGGCACTGGCTTTACTGACAGACAAGACATGGAGCTTATATTAAAAGCCACCAAGCATCGAGCGAAAGGCTAAAGTTAGCTAACATATTAAACAGGTGTGTTTAGACGATCCGATCCGGTGTACGGTTCATTCAATCAATATCCGAATTTAAACAGCTAAGACGTATAATAATTTCGACTCCTTGAATTCATTTTACTTAGGTCGGCCACAAGATTGAATTAATGAACAGAGACGGTGTGTGCGTAGAGAGGAGGGGCTGCAAGAGGATGGATACGTTTACATTTGACATTTTAGTCATTTTAGGAGACGCTCTTATCCAGAGCGATTTACAGTACTGAGTGCATACATTTTCATACGTAAACGTAAACTAGCTGTTTTCAAAGTAAAAGCTGTAAAGTGTTAACTATTTGGAGGAAATCATATAATTTTACCAATTGCATTGGGAATGTGTTCTTCACTTTTTTTAAACATATTTTCCACTAAATGTAAAGGGTTTCAGTGTTCTTAGTCAGTGCCTCTCAGTTACACATTACATTATTAATGTAAACGCCAACACACACAATCGTTAGATAATAATCAGCCTTTACAAGAAAAACCATGTAAACAACATAATGACCAAAACTTGCTTTACATTAGTTCAAACCAGAATGACGCCAATCAATAATTAAATCTGGGCCGCAAAAGAAATAGGAGCAATCCCATAAACCTGAATCAATCACTGTGTGAATAAAGGCACCCGGACTTCAATAGAGCTGAGCTGGTAATTAATGTTGAGATTACCGAGGGACTCAGAGCCCCACCTGCCCCACCATAGACCTTTGAGACAGGAAGGCAGGGCAGGCAGTTGAACTGAGGCATCTACATTATTGCTGTAGGGAATTCCCTTAGGACTCCCCATATGGCTTTGGGTTTCCCCATCTATAGATCCAGGGTAGCTTGGGTGAGAGTGAAGGGACAGAGTGAGATGGGGATATTGGCTGAAGTGCATGCCAGAACTGTGAGTCATGTGAAACTTGGCCTTTCTACTCTTACTCCCATTCTTAGTGTGGAGAGGCCTAATCCTAATGACAAGAAAATCTAATAAAACAGGTTTTGTTTTTGTCAGAGGCTTGAGGGAAACAGGTCCCTGTTCTGCTTTTCTGCTCAATGACACTGATTTTGCTACACTTCGATACAATATATGACATTTATTGAATTGATTGAACTTGTCATTCCATCAAGCTCGGTGCCCATTTATTTTTTTCACTAGCACACACAATTAGGCTACCTTCTCTGCAATTCCTAAGAGGGTGTATGCACCCCTCATACATCCTGCATCAGTCTCTGGTACAAGGCCTAGCATTCCAAACAAAAAAACACAGATTGGATGGTGTGTCCTTTAAACTAATAAATGCTTTCTACCAAACAGTAAGCTGTGAGTTCACATTAACATGCTAATTAGTTATTGTCCATTAAAGATACTCTCATATCAAACAGTTGATGTAATTCCATATTAGAGACAGAAGGTGACACTGTTCTCATAGTAATATTGCCTTCCAGAACTTGGTTCTGCAAAACCCTTATGATTGATTGCATATGATGTGTTTGTAGAGCCTAGTCAGCAGAACTGAGAACACAAACCATAAAACGTTCTGCTTGAAGGGTATGGGAAGTCTATAACCTTACCCTCAGCCAAAGTCAATCTAACAAATTAACAATCGACTGGTAGTGGTGAAATGATAGACTGGTATAAATGAAGCATTTTCTCATGTGTCATGCCTCTTTGTTCAAATATTTTTTATTGAACACACACAAGAATGGAGTATAGATACTTTGTAGAAAAGACAAGTATGCAATTCTTATATAAACATAAAACAGCAGACAGATACAAAAATACCCTGAGTTATAGGTAAAAAAATAAATAATACAAAATAAGATATACAGAACAAGGACAGGTAAACAGAACGAGGGCAGATGTCACCCCCATATCCATCCCTCCATCACCCATTGAAATGTACAAATTCACATCGCCGAATGGTCCAAATAAGAGAGTAGAGGTTGCCAGATTTGAGAAGATTTTGATAATGTATTGCTCAGAATATATCGAATTCCTTCTAAGTGTAGAGTGTTTGCCAAATCGCTGAGCCATAA
Organism: Coregonus lavaretus; assembly: GCF_964263955.1. Taxonomy (NCBI): domain Eukaryota; kingdom Metazoa; phylum Chordata; class Actinopteri; order Salmoniformes; family Salmonidae; genus Coregonus; species Coregonus lavaretus. Next base: position 13,391,787 of record NC_139991.1, on the reverse strand, counting down.
TTTGGTAGAGGGAACTTCCTTCCTTTTCCAAAACAACAAGAATATTTTTTTAGCCGAAATGAGACCGTAAGAGATTAGTTGTTTTTGGGGTTGGTTAATCTGTTTAGGGTTTCTGACACTCCCAGGATGATCAGAAGCAGGGTCAATTGAAGTCTCCACACCAATAACGTGTGTCATGCCTCTTAACACACTGCCTGCATAGGAAATAACTTTGGTATAGTAAGGTTGCCAAATAGGTTGCTTATTCCCTAAGGCACATAAACAGCATCTGATGAGCTTGTGACATTTGAGTTTACTGACTACATAATTGAATGGAAATTAATGTTTTCATATCTTGGAAAAGTTAATTCCCTTTTAAGTGCCAATCATACAGATGTAAGATTTTATCACACTGTAAATTCACCCTAGGACATTTAAAACTTCTAGTGTATTTGAGGTTTAAAAAGGCTTCTAAAGTTTGTTATTTCCACTTAGAAATTTCTGACTTGATTTTCCCTTACGAAAAATGTATCAACCGCTACAAAAATGTGCATTAATTATAATCCACATAATAATTCACATTTCCTGTTGCTGCAGGATTTTTTTCCTACTGTAGGAGACTGGCTCAAATTTAGATCCTACATCTGTATGCAGTAAGAAAATATGTAACCCTCCTTCCACACCTCTCCCTATTCATTAGCATGTTAATTTGATGACTGCACTTTTTTCAATACTTGTTTGATTGCATTCCACACCATAGAGATGAGAGGCCAGATCCTCCTCCTCATTGATGAGTTGTGTGATCTAATCTCCGATCGCTGATGGCTCCTCTCCAATGAGAGTGATCAAGTTAAAGACTGGTTCAGTCCACTCTTAGGTGAGACAGAAAAACAAGTCTCACTCTCTTTTGTTTTGTAAGGTGGGATCCAGAAAGTCCTTAATGTGTTAGTAAACCACACATGTAATATCTGGCTTGTAATATCTGGTTCAGTAGTGGATGGTCAAAGACTGTAGTCTAGCCTAGTAGGCTATAACAAGTGCTTGAAATTAAAGGCACACTGTGTAGTTTCTTTCCCTTATGGTTGCTAAACAATTTCCATATAAAATTGCAGCTGAAAGAACACAAACACATTCTATTCCTCCTTTCCTATTCCTATTTTTCTTTGATTTACACTTGCAAAGACCCTTCCCCTCAGTCCACCAAAACAAAATCCACTCCTGGGCAATAACACAAACTCCTCGTGTTTCCTGTCTTGAGAACAAAATTGAATACTCTGCCGTTTTCTGTTTCAACATGTTCTGATTAATATTTGCCTGTTCCCTGTCTTTCAACGATGCAGTTGATAACAAGACAATACCTATTGTACATGAAGAACTGTGTCATCTCTCGGGTGAACTGTACGCACAAAAAGGTTCAAGTTGTAGAATTTCATTAAACCTCACCCGTAATATTGGGCTCATTAACACATAGAAGGCAAATAGCACAAAGGTGCCATCTGTTAGGAAACTTAAAATGGAAAAGTAATATTGAGAGTGACCTTTTGGCCCTCTGTCACCTTTACGAACAATTACTAACATGAAGAACAGTATGTTGAACCTACAGGAATCAGACACCATGTCCCTGAGGGTTGATGGCACACATGGCCGTAGCCAGGAATGTCGTATTTTTCTAACCTAAATCCAATGACATGATGAAATTTGTTGTTGATTTCACGTTAGTTGACAACTCAACCAAATGTAAATCAAAACTAGACGTTGAACTGACGTCTGTGCCTAGTGGGCAGAGTCTGAGTTTTAGTGAGGTCCGGAAAAGTTGAAGCTCATTTACTGCATTTCTATACAATTTCAAAACTCTAAAATGCTATTTGGACAACAGCAAAAACAAGCAAAAATTAAAGCTGCCAGCAGCATTCTGGGCCCACTGTGCCACCATCAGGACAAATTGGACACATTACATTTTTGTCATTTAGCAGACGCTCTTATCCAGAGCGACTTACAGGTAGTGAGGGCATACATTATTTATTTATTTATCATACTGGCCCCCCGTGGGAAACGAACCCACAACCCTGGCGTTGCAAACGCCATGCTCTACCAACTGAGCTACAGCCGGCCATTCCCTCCCCTACCCTGGGCCAATTGTGCGCTGCCCCATGGGTCTCCCGGTCGCAGCCGGCTAAGACAGAGCCTGGATTCGAACCAGGATCTCTAGTGCCTTAGACCACTGCGCCACTCGGGATATAACACATCACCCAAGGATGAGCTACATCTGTACTCCTTACCACGCATGGCAAATATCAGAACTAAAAATCAACCAGATCATTCTAAGTACTTTTGATGTATTTTTGACTATTTTTAATTATATTGATTACTTTAAACGTCTTCTTCTCCTGAACCGAATATGGTATATAGCATCTATAGATGCACGTCTTTAAACGCAACATTTCCCAAGAGTCTATCTAAAACAACATGGCTGCTATGAACCAATGAGCTTGCATGAATGTTTTCCTGTCCAACAGCGCTACCATGCGGCCAAACTCAACAACCATACTCTACAGGTTAGCTAAACTCACCTCCCTAAGCGTGTATGCCAAATTTCATATAACATGTGCCCGTTATAGCGCCACCGTGTGGTTGATCTAAATGTGCTTAGATATGTTGAGTCTTGGCAGTTTGGAACATGTGTACCAGTTTTTGTCACAATAAGAAGATCCTTGTCTGATTTGTATGCATTTATGTGTGAGACCACACCCACGTGAATGTTCATTGGTCAATATGTAATGTTTATTTCTCTACCATAACCCGCCTCCAACATTGTTTTAGAGAATTTGGCAGTACGTCCAACCGACCTTGCAACCGCAGACCATGTGTATGGCGTCCTGTGTGCGAGCGGTTTGCTGATGTCAACTTTGTGAACAGAGTGCCCCAGGGTGGCGGAGGGATTATGGTATGGGCAGGCATAAGCTACGGACAATGAGCACAATTGCATTTTATTGATGGCAATTTGAACGCACAGAGATACCGTGACGAGATCCTGAGGCCCATTGTCATGGCATTCATCAGCCACCATCACCTCATGTTTCAGCATGATAATGCACGGCCCTATGTCGCAAGGATCTGTACACAATTCCTGGAAGCTGAAAAGTTATTCCCTGGCCTGCATACTCACCAGACATGTCACCCATTGAACATGTTTGGGATGCTCTGGATCGACGTGTACGACAGTGTGTTCCAGTTCCCGCCAATATCCAGCAACTTCACACAGCCGTTGAAGAGGAGTGGGACAAAATTCCACAGGCCACAATCAACAGCCTGATCAACTCTATGCGAAGGAGATGTGTCGCTCTGCATGACTGGTACATGACAGATACTGACTGGTTTTCTGATCCATGCCCCTACCTTTTTTTTTAAAGGTATCTGTGACCAACGGATGCATATCTGTATTCCCAGTCATGTAAAATCCATAGATTAGGGCCTAATGAATTTATTTCAATTGACTGATTTCCTTAAATGAACTGTAACTCAGTAAAATCTTTGAAATTGTTGCATGTTGCGTTTACATTTTTGTTCAGTATAATAATAATACAAGTAATGAACTGGAACAAATAAAATAGATTTACACCAGCTTCGCTGCTTGAAGCCCTAATGATCCCAGCCATTATAACATTGGTTGCTGTAGCTTCATTCACATCAGTTGATCTACAAACACATAGCCTATTAGCTATACAATTAGCTGCTACATATTAACTCAGCACCAGGATTAAAAACTATAATTTAATACATTCTGAGGAATCAGTTAGCAGAAAAAGTATTTTATTAACAAAAGTTTTAAATCAAATTTCCTGCAATTCTACACATTTTGCCATGACTTATGCCAGGTAAATGTGATATCTGAGTGAGAGTGACTAACAAAATCAATCAGAGCCCCCTGGACGTCAGGGTCACTGGGCACTTGCCCTGCCTGCCCGGTTGGTTATTCGGCCATGATTGCTACAAGTTTAGATAGCTAACAAGACTAATTTACCAATCTAACATGTTTTAACTGACATGGGCTAATTGAGTGACTGTCAGTGAGTGACATAAAACAAGAGGAAAGCTGCTGCAACCAATTTTAGAGATTGCACCTTGTGTATTCTTCTATTCTAACTCTCAACAGTAAGTTGAGACACGACAGTTTTTGTTTTTTTGTTGAAGAAATAACCGAGGTCCGGACCTCGGTGTCCTCGTATGTAGCTACGGCCCTGATGTCAAGTAGTTATGTTGACTTAAACAGGTCCTGGAGTAAAGGTACTGAGTTACATAATACTGCAAAAATATTTCATCATCCTACACAATAGCTGAAATAACTAATTTCCATTCTGTATTATTCAATTTGACCACAATTCTTTGTAGGGCAACTGTCGTGCAATTGATATAATTCTAGTTGAACAGAACTAAACTTACCCCACTCTTCCCTAAATTGCAGGCAGTGGGTAGGATAGATTGTGAAAGCGACTGATGTCTGGCAAACCTATAGGGGCACTCTTCAAAAAAGCACAGTCCTAGATTGCACCTCAGGGAGCGAGGAGGACTTTGGTGCAGCTTTCAGTCGCAAGCTTATTTCTACTATCAGTCCATGCTCAATCTTGCAAGGGAATACATCAGTTCCTCGACTCGCCTTACCGTTTGGGTTTAAGGCAGAAATCCAGGTTGGTGGACTTTGTATCTATATTTTTCAGCTTTCATGTTATATTTTTTTATTCTGGAGAAAATAAGAAAACATATAGCCTGCTGTTGTGGTAAATTGGAGAATGAAGAATAGAGAAGGGAGAAAGAGTTGGATAAGCTATCCTTTGTTCTCTTTTGTTCATGTATTTGCATTCCTACCGGTGCGTGCGTAGATTTTCACATTCATCATCTTCGAGCCATGATTTGCGTTTTATTATGTGAACGCTCCAAAGAGTCTTCCTGGGATTTTAACAATTTGTCTGCGCTATGAGGTGTAGAAAAAAATCATCCTGAAGCATCAGGGTGACAGGGCTGTGTGTGGCCAAATCAATTTATGTAATACATTTTAAAAAATATCAAGTGTAGAATAAGATGACAAATAAAGATTCAAGTTTAATAGAAAAAATACAAACATATTTTCCATCGTTCCTCTACACGCCTGTGGAGCCACACTAGACCGTATGGCTACATTAATGAACAGGGTAGATAGAGGGGAGTAGCGGGGGTATGTGGGTGGGGGGATGGAGTAACTGCGCTTGTGCCTTCACTGTCGATAATATATCGTTTTAAATCAGTGACTTCTATTTGTTCTATAATGACAAACATCAAAGACTGTCATCCATCCAAACTATAAAAGTTATACTTTTTACAATCAGGTGGATTTCACAGTTAACTTCATTCTGTAACAGGCTAGGATGCCGGTCTCTCAGAGCCTTGCTGTGGCAACAGGAGTTGTAAAATTCTCTGCGCATTTTCCCTCATCGTAATCAACGTGTCTTTAGCCCTATTTGAGTTTTACGATAAAATAACACATGGCTACCCCGTAGTGTTTACAGTAATCTGTGTGTGATCATATTGCTGTAACTGGTTTATCCCTCACACCCCTAAACTGGTACTATTTCATCCCTCAGTCGCCTATAGGCTACATGTACTTCCCCAATGCGTGCAAATTGTCATGTGCTTTTGGCAGATGTGTATTGAAATCTCTTTTTGAAATGTCTGACTGTTTTTATTTTAATGTGTGTGTATAGGCAAATGTCATGTAAACCGATTACATTAATTGAGTAAAATACATATAAATAACCCCCGCAATTAACTTCATTCGCATGCTATAGCGAGCCTTAAATATGGGCAGTGATTGGGAGGAATATGAAAGCCTGTTTATCCGATACCCTAGTAGAGGGGAACCATCACTGCTCTGATATCAGCATGGATTGAGCTGTATAGCCTATAGCCAGCGCTGGCCTGGCGCATGGCTCCCTCTGTCCGCATCCCATCTTGATTGCCCCAATGCAGCACAATGGACAGCTCCTATTATGATCACGCCCGTGTGTGTTGCAGTTCAAATAAATATGCTATATGGCAGTCTCTCTCTCACCCATCTGACGTAAAAGCCAGATTAAATTCAACTATGTTTGTGACATTTTGGATATGATCAATCGAAGTACTTGCGGAAAATGTCATAGTCTATTGTTACGTTCGTGATTGGTTTTGCCTCAAAGAATAGCCTTTTTTGAGAACCGCCAGGATGTTGAGCATTTTCCACCTTTTGGCTTCACTTGATACTGTATGTCAGGCAGAAGAAACCT